>NC_056725.1:375549503-375632003 GCF_019279795.1 Protopterus annectens | reverse complement strand
AAAACAAGTACACATGGTTCTTATTAAATGTCATTTAGTCAAATGTTTGCCTCAGTCTAGTATTTATTTTACTTTTCTTTGCGTATAAAATACTTTAAAAACACTTCCAAATAAAAAAATCTTAAACATAGTACTATATACTGTAGTAATAGCAATAATAATACTGTAAGTACAGTGTAATAACAGTACAGTAACTATGTTCATACACCACAGTAGAATGTTCCATACAAAAATATGTTAAACTTACTTTTTAAGCTTCACTTCACCTTTCTGTACTACAGGCATCACCCACAAATGTGTTGCACTCTTTTCTGAACTTTCAGACCTCTGCCAGGCCTCCTACTGTCACCTAGACCCTAGTGAACCGCAATGTAATTTGCCCATTCAGCTGTACAGTACAGTAACTGCTTCAATACTGTACTGTAAATGCCGGCAGTCTTGACCAATCAGTTCACCAACACAGTGATCTCTTAACCAATCAGATCTCTTGTTCTCAGTGAAGGCGGAAGTAACTGCTCTAACAAGATGTGTGAGCAGCTTCACAAACTGGGAAAATAGGGAAAAGGAAAGTACAACATAATTCTTCATTTTCAAGGTAAGATATGGGCAACTTTAAGGATTTTTATTTATCTTCATGTTATTTCCAACATTGCAGCAGCCCATTCTTATCTATGGGTTGTCCTTACGTCAGATGTCTGTAACCCGGGGACTGTGTGTATCTAAGCATTTAAGGGTCCTGTTTGCAAGGAAACAGCCAATCAACTTCCAAAGGTAGTACCCTTTAAAATCGTCATTGATCTGTTAAAATGTATTGATTTCTGAAAGTTACTGTGGATATGACAAAGTCATAATTACCAATAAACTTGCAGCAATTATATACCATACATATTGAACAGTTATTACAAAACTTTTGAAATTTCTGAATAATTGTAATTTTGAAAATAATGTAAGCATTTGCAATAGCATGCATAGTACCAACATTGATGAATAACAGCAGAAACTGTTATCAGTTCATAACACAATTTTGCCAACAATCTCATCAAACAGTACAGAATTGCAGCATTGTTTATAAATATTAACTAATCATTTTTATTGGTGATTTTGTCTAGTGAGTTCCACAGTTGAATCACAGGTTGCCTTATTGACTATAACAGAATCTTGCTTTTGAAACTGGCGGACTGTAAATCAAAATGTGCACCCTTTGATGCCATTAGCAGATGTGGGAAAGGTTTGTAAATACCACATTTTAGTCTTAGCCATAATACCAAAATCTTTACCATCCTATTCTTGGTCAACTTTACAACCACAGACTTTATCCAGATATTTAAATGTATCTGAAAATGGTCTCACTTCATTCAGAAAAAAAAAACACTTAGCACTGAAAGATACATTAATGTACATGTAACTCTCTTTCTTTGACAATCCCACATTATTATAAAAACTGGCATGCTAGCAAGACTTTCTTTGGATTAAGCATGATTAAAACACCGCTCTTCCCTCTACCTTGCATTTCTTTCCTGGTGAGTGACATCGATACTTCACTTGTTCATTCTGATAGCAAGATTCAGACTGGATGAATCTAATATGTGCACATCGGAATGACTTCTCTGAAACTGATTTTGGGAGTTGATAAGCCTTTTCAATATGAATATTTTTCATCACAAAGTCAATCCGTGTCACGATTTTCTCTTGCATATGTTTCATACATTGGAGTCCCTTTTCTTTTCTTCAGGTATCATAGTCATGCTCAAATTTGTTTTCCGTGCCTTACCCTTCAGCTCAACTAGGTTATGGCCACCCAATAA
Organism: Protopterus annectens; assembly: GCF_019279795.1. NCBI lineage: Eukaryota > Metazoa > Chordata > Ceratodontiformes > Protopteridae > Protopterus > Protopterus annectens. Next base: position 375,630,198 of record NC_056725.1, on the reverse strand, counting down.
CAATTTTATACGTCTATCTGAAAATTGATCTCTCATTATCAATTCTTTTGCTGCACTGGTAAGATGCTCTCAGTTTGTGCACAAATCTTACTGACACCAGGTCATTCTATTTTATCCAAGTCCTTTACAACTTCATTCAGTTTACTCAAAACATTTCTGAGCAGCAATAAGAATGTATCAGACATAATCTCATTCAGTATACCTGAACTATTAATTTCAACATTTGATTCAATGTGACCTTTTTCAGACGTAACCAGGGCCTTATGCTTCAGTGAGTGGAACAATAATGAAGCTATTACAGAGATTTTCAGTTTTCCACTGGATAACTCTTACAAGTACACAGCTAACTGCTTTATGAGCTACCACTTGTAAGCATTCACTTATGTAAACTTCCATATTTAATCAGTGAAGCTATCCTTAAATGGAAATGGCTGCAGGAGGCATCTTAGTTTTTGAAGCACCACCTTAGACTTAGGATATTATTGGTTGGACATATGTCAAGAGAAAATTAGACTCTTTCAAGAGTTTGAGGATGTTGCTAAAGAGAAAAGAGGTGAACTTGTGTTCATTAGGTTTGTCTGCATTTTCACCTAAAGCCTCACATTTGCAGAATAACAGTTCTAGATTATGAGTCAGTAAGCATCACACTAGGCAGTGTACTGGATCATGTGTCTAAAAGGAATACAGCCATAGGGTCACCGACCTTGTAATCATTCAACAAACTTTACTGACAAAAGAACTAACTGGCAAACTACAAATACAGTAAAATTCATAAGATACCATAATATAATACTGCATGCATAAATAACTGAGTGTATATGATAGAGCTGTGGGGAGAGGAGGGGAACTTAGGGTGCCTCAGAACAATGTGCAGGCAAGGAAATCCAGTGGCTTGCAGAGAATTTCTAAACATCCTAATTACAACTCATGCATATTTTAAATTGGTCCACAGATAGCAAACTCACCTATAAGCCTTAAACACAGGAACTGAACCAGGTGGAATCACTGATGGTAATGTCAGACCTCTCCTGTTACCTAGTGAAGTATGACACTCGGATGACAAGATGTCTTCTAATTATCTACTGCTGTTAGTCAACAAAATTATTGGTGGAACATTTTTTGCAGTGCTGGGACATGGAGGTATGCACAACATAATATTGCTTTGCAGATTTGTTATATCATAATTTACTGTCACTTCTTTATACATATAATATTCTAGTATGTTATTTTATGAACTTTACTACATTGGTAGTATGGCAGTTAGGGTTTTTATCAATAAACTTTATTGAATGATTGCAAAAATAAACATTTGTTGTGGTCATGTGTTAGTGTTTGATGTATTAGCTGCACTAAAACTACATGGCAACTTGTCTTTGATCAATGGCACTGAAAGATCCCTAGTGTGTGTGTGTGTGTGTGTGTGTGTGTGTGTGTGTGTGTGTGTGTGTGTGTGTGTGTGTGTGTGTGTGTGTGTGTGTATATATATATATATATATATATATATATATATATATATATATATATATATACAGTATTACAAACATATATTTATACAACAGTATACATAAATCAATCAGTAAGTTAATATAATATAAATCTGCAGATATAAGCACATACATCTGATATGGATGAAGCATTTTCATTTGAAGACAATTTGGTCAAACCATCCAGCCACGAAGACAGAGCTGCAAAATATATTTTTGGAAAGGAAGTTCCACCCCCACACCTATAGTACAGGTGAGAACTTTATACCTTCCACTTATAAGTAATTGATTTCCAGTTCACCAAAACTTTGGAAAAATTATATAACAACCTTAACAAAGTGGAAAAGAAAAAAAAGTCGTACAAATTGACTAAGATTAAAGGCTTCATTAAAGGCAAAACAAACTTTAGATAGAAATACTTGTTCAGCTAACTCAACTGAGTGATAATTTGACAAGCTGGGCTTAACAAATCATCATTCTCTGAATTCGATCTAGTCAAATCATATGAGTGCTACATATATATTCTCCCATGTACTCATGCAAAAATAATAAAAACACTAAGCCAAACTCACAATCATCATTAGTACTAAGTATTGTAAGAGATCAAAACTTAATTTTTTTGTTCTGTTTTCAGAAAATTATTTTCTCTGATATCCCCATTCTAATGTAAACAATCAACAAGAACTGTTGCACCATTTTATGTTTAGTACATAAACGTTCTGCTTGACATATATCTAGTGATGTCAGTATGTGTGTGTGTGTGTGTGTGTGTGTGTGTGTGTGTGTGTGTGTGTGTGTAGTTTAGATAGTAAAATGACAAAATTATACAGTACAATGCAATAAATCACTTTGCAGAAATCAGAGGAATGTTCTGCATGGTACACGGGGACATGACTGCACTTTCTCCCAGAGTCCCAATTTTATTTATAATGGCTTTTTAGATAGAGCTAGGTGTGAGACTTTATGGCATAGTCTACACAGCAACACTAAAACAAATGTAATTGAGCAGCAGAAATCCAGCTTCTAATCATTGTTTCGCTGCTTCAGTGTGTTGTACTGTTAAATGTCTGAATATTTTCATAACACATTAACAGAGGTTTGCAAGATGCAATTTAATATTATTGTATTGTTTATCATTTTGTGTTACAACTTAAGCCAAAAATAATCTCTCTTTCTATTCTGAAAGCTGTAACTTTTTTATAAACAGAAAAATGAACCAGGTGATGTAGCCACACTGGAAGATCAATTTTGTTTTTCTTCATTTTGTTCTTTAGTGTGCAGAATGAGTTTGGAGAATAATGCATTATGGTTACCTTTCTCCTGTTGTTAGCGAAGAGTCGTAAAGCAAATAGTAGCAGCATACATACTGACAAGAGACTGTAGGGAGATGGTAGGGTAGTGAACAATAGACCACTAACAGGGAAGTAATTAGATGACAGAATTAATCAATTAGTATAAGTATAGGTATCCCTCGGAGGTGAAATCTAAACAAGTTGTACATCACAGAATAAAATATCCAAAAATGAAAAAACTTTCTAGCTTTGTTCATTCCTAGGTGTTTCATGAGAAATGCTCTACAATCTGTAACAACACAAATGAAGAACAAAGGTTTTGTTCTTTGATGTCGGTGGTCCTTCACTAGCAGGAAGCACCACCCTACTTAAAAGTTATTTTATGCAGAACCTGTGCTAAGTTAAAAAGACTCCACTAATATCCTAAGCACACACATATACAATTACTTGACTATTCAAAGCTCTTAGACCACTTTGAGAAATGGATATTCTTATTAGTACCTTTTAGAGGCAAAAAAAACAAAAAACAAACATTACATCAGCCAAATACCAAAACTTAGTTATTGGTATAAACTTGATATAGTGGTACAGAATGACCAGTTTGAGAAGGTACAAAGATGAGATATGCATGCATGATATGGTCATATTTCACTTCAGAATAATTTACTAACCTGTGAAATATATTCTGTCCTTCAGTTTGTATCAAAAGACAGCTATAAGCAGACAAATATGATTTGTAGGTCCTTAGTTATTAACTATTTACTAGGATCAGCTACCACTGTAGCACAGAAAGATGGAGTTCTGTCTGCATTACCAGTCACATGGCTTCAAGGAGTGAGATCAGGGCTGGTACGGCCTGGCTTGAGGAAGTAGGAGTGGGCTTACCCATCTCATTGGAGACATATGGTGAAACATTTACACTTAGAATAATTCCTGATGAACACATGGATACAGCCTTCCTGAATTAAGGGGATCCAATGCAGCAGAAGAGAGGAGTAGAAAGTGTGGGTGTACAAGTGAAAGCTTACATTTTTAGTGGCATGAAGACCAGTAGAATGTACTTTGTACATTGTGGCCCAAACATTTGACAGACAGGGATATTATGTACATCCAAAATATTATCAGCAAGTATGTGACAGTTAAGTAACAACTGAGTCTCATCTCCCACTGAATAAAATATGTAGTTACTAATAAATTATTCACCTCCCCATGTTACAGCGATAACTCCAGTACTGTTAATATAGTTTGATGTGTGTAGTCTAATCACTGCAGACTCAAAGAAAAATGAATTTGTGGAAAAAATATTCTCCCATGTTTGGGAATATAATACAATTAGAAATATTTCTAACTTTTGTTGTTAATAGTGTGCAAATGATGGCCACAGCTGTTTAACAGCTTCAGCATCCATCCTAGTGACATGTTTAACACAGAGGATTATGATTGGCTCTCCAATCATTACCCATGTAGCAGGTGTTTGAGACGTGTGTCTGTGACACGAATGTCAACAACTTTACCTTGAAAGTGGAGCTAAGTGAAGCTCAAGAGGTGAATCTTGTCATCCACATTGAGAACACATAAGAGTTATGATCAGAAATACCTAATTATAATTCATGGTAGTGTATGCAGCTTTATCTGTTCAATCTATTATCAGTTACAGAAAAAAAGTGTATTACAGTTTTGAAAGCCATAAAACACTTACCATTGTTACAGTGACAAAAGGGGGATGCAAATTGCCCCTCCGAGGGGCAAACAGCTTTAAAAGCTGTTAGACACTTTGCTGTAACATACTTTTAAAGTTTGACAGAGGAAGTGATCCAAAATCTTTTAAAGCTGGTTTAGCTGCTGTCACTGTTCTGAAGTGGCTGGTGCTGGTTGCTGATGTGCTCTAGCCCATGACTAGAGCTTAAAAGTTCTCAAAGGTGCTTACGAAAAGCTTGTAAAGCACCTGTCTGATGTCATAAAAGTACTTAGGCTAGTCTTTCTCCTGATCATGGTGTATAATCACAGCAATCTATGTACAACATGTGCTTATTAGCTACTGCACGCTCTCATGCATTGGCTTTCTCTTGACACTCTGTTTCTCAGATAAACTCTGCTGGAGTTTGCATTTCTGGTTTCTGTGTTATAATAAACTTAAAAGCCTTATTGCCTGAGCAGATGGATGTCATCATTTCCTACTTAAACCAAGAGACACGTTTATCAGGGCTGTTTGCCTTTCATCTCACCTGTGCTACTGACTCTCAAAAGAATGATAGTTGCTGTAGGATAAGTAAAGATTAGAATATGTCATTTTAATGATTTTAATTATACATAATGGGTAATGTTAATATCCCATATTTGCAGCTGAAGATATCTACAGTTTGTCATGTATCAGGTAAGTGAAAGTTACTCTAACTGGGTTTGGTTATTACTACTTTTTTCCTTCTGAAAATATTACAAATAGAACTAGTATGTATCTATCTTTGGAGTTGTACACTATTTGTTGTTACATACATTAACTTAAACTAAATTACTAATAGCTTGGCATGAATGTTAAATATTACCTGTAAACAAAAATGATGCTGGAATAGAATATGCAGAAATAAAATAACCACAGGATTATGGGTTGGTGATGACAAATGATGCTAAATTTACTTTAAAAAGCTGTAGTAAGCATTTTGGTAATTGTTTTCCCCTTGGGGATACAGAAATATGATATATTCTTAATACCTAAGGATGTGTTGGAAATATGCTGATAGAGTGGAAGACAAGACATTCGACAAACAGCATTGTGAGTGGTGCTGAAAACTGGCACAATTCGAGATTTCCTATTGCAGGAGGAAAAGATATAATCTGTGTGATTACATTTCACTATATAATAATTACCATTCCGTGCATTAGGAAGAAATAAAAAAACTGTTACCCACTTTATAATGTACTACTATTAGTAAAATGAGAAACCTAAGGAGTGCAAAGGTAAGTGAAACAAATGATGATAGGTATTACTAATGGTAAAGAAGGTACCTGATGCTAAACAGAACATAATATACAGCCTGCTAAGTTCCTTAGCAAATCACAAGGGAAGCAGTGAGCTACGTAATAAAGCATTATGAGGCAGGCCATGGGAATTACACTGCAAAGCAAAACAAAGCATCCTACTCTCTTGCAGAAAAATGCAACATATTTAGAATGAGGTTTCCATGTAATACAGATATGTTTTGAAATAACCAACTGAAATGCTGAAGCAGTTCTATAACTTAGATTTTCATACTTTAAAGAGATTAATAAAACCATTGATTTACAAAACTAAGAATATAGCTTTAAAAAAGGTGCATATGGCAGAATATTAACAGACATGAGAAAAGCATACAAGGCATACTCACAAAACCTGTACACAATTATGCGATGGCCAGAGTCAGACAACGTTAATCTCAGACTGGGACTGTAAATAATATGTCATACTTGCTCTAGAATTAAATGGTAAGCTGTTTAATTAAAGATGTTTTTCTTTTATATCTATCAAGACACATATACAGCAGACATACCCTCTGTCCTTTGATAGGAAATTGGCCATATCTCAGTGGTTTAAGCTGTATAGCTAAACATTATAATAGCTCATGAATCACTGAGCATTTCATATAGTGCCCCCTTAAATGCCTATCTTCATAGGTTCATAGGTAGGTACTAGGCTATTGGCTCTGGGGCCTATATAAACCTAGCCAAAAACGTACCCTGGCTTTTGCCACCCAAGAAAATTATTTTCCTGTGCCCCTGTTGAGCAGAGCCACAGAAGTGATCCCCAAGGGGGGAATTTCCTATCTCCCATCCAATCATCAAGATTTTTCTTGAAGAGTGCTAATGAGGAGTTTTGTTCGATATAGATAGGTAGTTTGTTCCAGAGTATGGGAAGTCTCTGGGGACAGGAATCTATCCCTCCAGCATGATCTGTTTATTATGGTGACAAGGTTTAGATCCCTAGAGTGTGTAGCTCAGAGGATTGGGATTTCTTTAAGTGGAGCATGTCCAAGAGCTCTGGATTTGACATAGCTTTGCATGTTAGGCAGAGATCACCTCTGAGCAGGCAATATGGGATGGAGTAAAGCTGGAGTTTTTTGAGACAGTCTCCGTAGGGCATCTGTTTGAGGCCAGTAATCATCTTTGTGAGGTATGTCTGTGGCCTTTCCAGTTGTTGTAGATGATTTGTGAGGTACATACCGAAAGGGGCACTGTATTCTATAATGGTGACGAGTAGAGGGGAACAATGACCTCTTTTTTCCTGGATGAGAAACCTTTTGTGATGAGGTGTGCCATGTAGAAGGATTTCCTGACTACTTTGGTGATGTGATTATTAATGGAGAGACTACTGTCCACCTGTGTCCCAAGATCTCTTATTACACTTTTGGTGTTAAGTAGACTACCGCCTATGTGGTAGTTCATGGGTACAGAGTTTTTGCCAAAAAGGATGACAGTGCACTTTTTGGCATTGAGCCTGAGGCCATGGCTTTGACACCAGGCATCTGTCTCAGTGAGGCCCTTTTGTAGGATGTCCACATCGTTAGGTGTTTCGATTATGGCTCCTAGTTTGCAGTCATCTGTGAACTTCATTAGCCAAAGACCTTCTGTGTTAGCCTGTACTTCAGAGAGGTAGATACCAAACAGGAGAGGACCCAGGACTGAACCCTGTGGTACTCCACTTGTCACTGGTCAGAAGTCAGATTTGGAGTCTGCTACTTTCACAGTGTGGGTTCTGTCAGTGAGCCAGTTGGCAACCCATCTTGTGACATAGGGATTTATATCTAGTTTAATGAGTTTATCTATAATTCCAGAGCAGGGAATGGTGTCGAAAGCCTTGGCATGATCTAGATAGGCTATGTGAATCACTTTACCCTCATCTACGGCTTTGGTGACCACTTCAAAGAAGTGTATCAAGTTTAGAAGATATGATCTGCCTTTTACAAACCCAAACTGGGTGGGGTCTAGAGTATGGAGATTACCAATGTCATTGTTTATAAGTTCCATGATAATACGTTCCATAGCCTTGCAGACCAGGCTCATCAGGCTAATGGGGCGGTAGTTCCCGGGGTCCATGGTGGCTCCCCCTTTGTGGAGTGGGATAACCATCATTGTGCGCCATTCAGTGGGTGCAAAGCCTGAGGTGAGGCTATGATTGAACATGGTGCTTAGGTGGGGTGCCTGTTCGTTCTGTAGTTCTGTAGAATGCAGCCTGGGATGTTGTCAGGTCCCATGGATGCTGTGTTTTTGGCTTTGGAGAGTGTGTTTTTTACCTGTGCAGCCATGATTACAGGAACTTTGCATTCTTCTGGTATAGAGATGGGCCCTTTAGGGGGTGCGGGGGGGGTAAATTTAGCACTGAACCTATCTGCCAGGATGTTGGCAATATCAGCTGGTTCTGTATATTTAGTGCCATTGTGCTGTAACTCAGAGCAGATCTGACTGTTGCTATTGATATTCTTGACATAGCTATAGAATGCTTTGTGGTTGTCTTTAGAATCACTGGCGATTTTGTTTATGTAACTAGCTTTGGAAGATTTTATGAGGGATCTCAGCTTCTTACTGAGACTGACCAGTGAGTTCCTCCAATCATGGGATTTTACTCTTTTTTGCAACAGTTTCTTTCTTCTGTTGTACAGTTTGTTTATGGCAGGGGACCACCAGATTGGCTTCCTTTTTTTGAAGGATAGCATCTTGGTTCTGTTAGGGATCCATGCACTCGTGTAAGTGCTTATAAAGTGCATCTGTGTAGGATTCAGCAGTTGCACCTCTATTGTCTATCTGCATGGGTGTTGTGAAGTTTGCCACTTCTGTCTTAAGAAGTGTGAAGTTGGCTTTGGAGACATTTTTTATGATAGTTTCCCTAATGGTGGGTGGGGGCGGGATGTGGATGGCTAGGGTGATTAGCTTGTGGTCGGGATCTGACAAGTGAGGAATTGACCTCTGGTGTGGAACACCAGTTGCCCATGTTGGTAATGACCAGGTCTAGTATATTGCTGCCCCTGGTGGGGGTGTGGATAAGTTGATCCAAGGCACTGGAATTTATGAATTCCAGAAAACGCTGAGCAAAAGAGTTGGTACATGAGTAGTTTTCCCAGTTAATGGTGGGGTAGTTGAAATCTCCCATTATTAGGGTGTTAGGTTATACCCTAATATTTTCCAGTGTATCAAGAAATGAGGAGTGGGAATCCTAGGGCATGGTGAGGGATCTGTAGCAAGCTACAATTTGTACTGCGGTCTTGCCCAGAATTAGTTGCACTTGGATAATTTCGGATGCATTATGCTGAGCAACTAGCCTGGAGCCGTGGATATCCTTAATGAACATGGGCACGCCTCCACCTTTAGTGTTTTGGTCCAGGTTAGGTGGCCAAAAGATGTGGTATGAATTATAGCCTAGTAATGCAGGGATGCTCTCTGGAGCCTTGAACCAGGACTCTGTCACTGCACAGATGTTGATGTTCTCCATTTTAAGGAGTACCTTGAGTGAGTGCATTTTGAGGTTTAGACTTCTAGCACTGAGCAGCATTACCCTCAGATTTTGCTTGCTTGTACCTGTTACAGTGGTGAATTTGTCATTTGAACCTTGCCTAAAAAAGGCACTATAGGGATGACAAGAGCCATAGCCAGTATCAAGAATCCCAAGGGCGACAGGTGCAGGCCATCTCTGGCAAACCATCGTGGTTTGTCGATCATGTCATCCCAAGCAGACAGATACTAGATCCCCTTAGAATGACACCAGAAGCTTAGTCAATTGTAGAAGTCAATCATTTTGTCCCTGTACTGTGGTATCATTCTGGGTGATGGCAGGATGCTACTCAGGGCTAGGGTCATACCTGCCTGGGCTACAAGATCAGACAGCACCTCCATGTCTCTTTTCATATAGTCCAGGGAGGTACATCTCAGGTCATTTACACCAACATGGACAATGACAGAGTCATATTTGTACTTGTTGTGGAGTGACCGGATTGCGTGTGTTATGTGGTGGATCCTGGCACCCGACAGGCAGCTGACAGTAACTTTCTCCTTGTTTAGCCCTATGTAGGATGTTAAGCATACTTGTTACTATGATTTAGGTAGTCGCTGTTGCTTCAGGTTTACCTTTCTTCCTCTACGATTTACTGTTATTCTTCTTTAAGTTAGCCCAATTTAATGATACACACATTCTAGCAGTTGAATAAATCCATATTGAGATTCATTATCACTAACTACACAGGCTGTAGCATCACTAAACTTTGTTGCCTTAAAAACAAATATGCGCCTCATTTTGATCTTTTGTTATGGTGCTTAAAGTCTGTTATATTTTTAATGTTTAGAGGTTAAGAGTTTCAGTACTAATGCCATACAAGGTAAATAATAATTGATAAGCAAGTATTCACTCTTCACATTTTTTTATTGCTTTTGTCTTTATTCTCGTCTGAGAAGAACTTCAGGAAGATACAGGTTGTAAAGGCATAGACAGATATAAAGGCTTTCTCCTGCACAGACAGGGTAGTTTTACTTGTTAAGTGTGCAGATTCTGCCTGTAGAAGACTTACCAAGAAGTCCATTATAATTTTGCTTTTGGAAATAATAAAAAACAAAGGGATACATCTGCCTCAATGAATCATTAACCTTTTGTTGTTCTCCTTAAAACTGATAGCTGAAGAAAAGTAACAAAGCAATGCAAAATAATGGATCCCTACTATTTCTTGAAAGAACTGCTCTGCAAAAGCTGCTCAGAACTGATAGCCTGACTACATAAATCAAAGCAACACATGCACTCATGGCTGTAAAGTAATCAAAGAAATGTACCACAATATTACAAACAAGCATTTTATCGGAGGAGGAAAGCTGCTGTGCATCCCCGTCTGGAGGCTTTGTCTCCCTTTAATTTATTATTCTCACTTTAAGGTTGCTGCAGCTCAAAGAGTGATGGGCAATGCAATTTTGTCTTACTCCTCCTCACTGTTCAAGAGATTACAAACCTGGATCACTAAAAAGCATCTCTGAGTATCAAAATACTCAACATTATATGCATAAATACAACTTTGAATGATTAGTAATTGTGACATGGTGAATTTCATAGCACAGCTAGGCCTAAGCCACAAATTAATAGTAAGAAAAAATGTGAAACAGTTTAGACCAAGATAATGTCATTTTTATAAGAAGCTTTACCTGTGCAGCACCTGAGAACTAGGAAATACAGAGGCATTTCTTTGTATGTAGATTAGACCCAACATTAAGAAAGAAAAGTACTCTTTCACTGTCATAAATCTAACAAAAAAGGAAGACAATGGGGCAAATTCAAAAGCAGTACAAATGTAATAAAATCAGAATAATAAACTGTGGATAAAAATAACATGCAAATACTGAAAACTTTATTAGGAAAACAAGCACATTCATGCCACTACAGCCATTTTTAAGTAATAAAATACAAAATCTTAAACAAAACAAAATGCTTAATTACCATTTTATGACATCAAATGACGTAATTAAACAACTGATCACATCACATAACCTAATCGAGCAATTGATGACAGCACAGTTGATCTTTTTATATTGCAAAGACTAATAGATGTTTTAAAGAAAGGATTTATCAACATCCGTATGACATACATAAGGCTAACTCCCACAATGAGTTATCAAAACATATCATGCATGAGGATACATCATCAGTTGATGACACTCCAGATAATATATGAAAGCCCTAAAGACAAGGGTGCCCACAGGCACGTGCAAGGGGGGTGCACTTGTACCCCCCCTGGAACCAGTTGCCTGGGAGATTAATTGTATTTTAATTTTAAAAAATTGCTGTTTTTTTTTTTTTTTTTTTTTTTTTTTTTTTTAAGGGCATCTAGTCACACAGATGCAACAGGTGTTTGCGACTTGTTTTCTTCCATGGCTGTGCAACCAATTGTTTATGTCTTCATCTTTTGTAATCGTGCTGAATCTGAATTCCAGAAGACATTCGGACTGTGGACGAATGTACAAGAGAGAAGTAGATGTGTGTTTTTGTGTGTTTTAAGTGTTTAATGGGAGTGTGTGTGTGTGTGTGTGTGTGTGTGTGTGTGTGTGTGTGTGTGTGTGTGTGTGCAAGTGAGAGGGAGGTAAGAGTATGTGTAAGAGGGACAAAGGGGTTCATACCTCACAGTTATCAAGATTTTTGCCTCTTTTTCGGTTTGTTTCTCGTAAAATTGTGTTTTTATGGGAAATCATTGAGGACTGAAGTCAGAAAATAATGGCAGACATTTGAGCTTTAGAGTTTATAGCCTTCAGAAAATGCATACTAATGCAAACCTTGTTGTTCTATCCACGTTCTCAGGAGGTAGGGGAATGTTATGTGTGTGCTCATACCTCTCAACTGTACAGATTTTCACAGAATGTCCAGATTTTTGCCTTCTGTTTTTGGTCTTTTCCTCATAAATATTCATTTTTTTGACAAATTACTGGGATGATCTAAGGATTAAAGGTATAAAATAATGACATGCATTTGAGTTTCAGACTTCATATCCTTCAGAATATGCATTCTAACACAAATCCTCTTATTCTAGCAACTTTCTAAATGTGCCCCTAGTTTTGGGCCTTTGCCCCAATGTTATAACAGCTTTGTCCAGATTTCTTGTGATAAGAGATTGAGAGGTATGGTGTGTGTGTGTGTGTGTGTGTGTGTGTGTGTGTGTGTGTGTGTGTGTGAGTGTGTGAGGGAGGTAGCATATCCTTCAGCTGTCCAGGTGTTTTGCAGAATGTCCAGATTTTTGACCCATATTCCTCCTAAAAAGGATTGAAGTTGCTAAATAATGACATACATTTGAGTTTTAGATGTTATATCTTTTAGAACAATGCATACTAACACAAATCCTGTTCAAGTAAGTTCGTTAGAGCAATATTTATTCTTCAAGGGCAGCAGGCACTGGATTTGTAGATGAAACACTGAAATATAATGTTACTCTAGCAACACCCTCTTCATTAGTTTCATATCTCTCTTAATGTGGAATTATTCAGATGACTTTTACTTCTGCAGAGATTGTTCATATTAATTGATATTGTGGATTATAATGACGGAAGTTTGAGTGGCCTTTTATGGTTGAAATGTTCTGAATTAGGCAGTTTGTCATTATTGGTCCATATGTTTTGTTTCATTGCTTACTGGAAAAATGTTCAAAACTATAAATTTAAAACACACTCTAAGTGCTATTTTATACAAGGGATATAAATCAATTATTAGGGGTGGCCACGGTGGTTCAGTGGTTAGCATTGTTGCCTCACAGCAAGAGGTTCTCTGGTTTGATTCTCAGCTCGGGTGTCTTCTGTGCAGAGTCTGCATGTTCTCCCTGCAGTCATGTATTCCAGTTACCTCCCACATTCCAAAGACATGCATTAGGTGAATTAGACACTCTAAATTGTGTGTGTGTGTGTGTGTGTGTGTGTGCAAGTGAGTGGCATAAATGAACTACTGCGGCAGGGCTAGCCACATGGCAGTGTAAACCTTGGCTCAAGATGATTGTCACTGTTGAAGTAATACCCTGACCCCATGTGCGAAAGGGGTTGAGGATGGATGGTTAAATCAATTATTATATATTATAATTAATACAATCAGGAAGGTGAATCAAAGAACTTTTGTATGGTCCTAAAATGTGTGCAAGGGGCTTAGGATATGAAAACAGCCCAAAGGTAAACTTAATCCACCACAGACCAGATGCATTTTCTTTGAATGTGGGTTTTAATGCTGTTTCAGTGAATATGAGTTTCAAAGGTAGAGAAGTTTTTAATGCTAAGTCTCTTTTCATTGTAAGACTATTGCTTTGTTTAGCAAATGTCTATAAAATTTGAAATACAAATTGTAAATTAAATCCAAATATCTGTAATCATTGTAAAACTAAAGCATAAACAGTATGCACACTGAGAGTTTTCAACAGTGTTTATGGCAAATGGAGAGAAATAGCCAAGTAATGGGACAAGGGAATGGCTGCATGGGAGGGATGTGTGTTTGTGGGGGATATGTGGGGGGGGTTTGGGTTTGCACCGCCTGCAAAAAATCCTGTGGGCTGCCCTGCGCTCCCATGCCTAAAGGTGGAGACATCAAGTTTTTACAGAAAATGTTTAATACGAGTGGATCACTTATTTAAATGGTACAGTAGATCTAGGACTTAATGAGTGCTATAGGCTTAAACCTGCTTTAAGTAGGAGGAGGCTTAGCCATCAATTTTACTAAGAAATTGATTAATTACATAATTAAATGGCATTTAAGTGTGATGGTTTTAAGTATTTTGTATTTTAGTATTTTATTGCTTAACAAAATAAACTGTATTGGCATGAAATAGTTTATTTTCTTAATAAAGTTTTCAGCATTTGCATGGTATCCTATTTACAATTTATTTTCTACTCTTTGACTGTCCACAGGCCAGTCCATTTATCCATTTAACAAATTATCACTGACAAATAATAAATGAAAAGGAACATGTTAATAATCTAACCTTTTCCTGTCCTCCAAAGTTTGTAGTGAGGTTATGTAGTAATGAATTAAATGAAGTAATTTTTTAAAATTAGTTAGAATATAAAAAGATGCATTGTATTTGATGTGATTTGTCTGATGAAGTTCTGTGGTTCAGGATGAAAGCACTTTCCAGCTTTCTGCTGTGGAAATAAATTCTGTTTTTTTAACCAGTGGATTATCGGCTCGTTTCTTTGGTATGAAAGTACAAATTTACAACAGGTACGAAAGTACTACTGAGTTTCTGGACACCTTGGTGGCCTGTTTATGCTTTTGCAACAGTTTTTCTTGTGTCTTTGGGCACATGTTGTTTAAGCCTTGCATCCTTTTAGTAAGGTATCTCTGTGGGCATTCCAGTTGTTGCATGTGTCTGGACAGATACATGCCAAAGAGGGCATTATATTCAATGACTGGCCTAATGAGGGTTGACTAAAGGGGGACAATGATATCCCTAGATTTAGACACCATGCCTTTGTTTATAAGCTGTGCAATACAGAAAGACTTTCTTACAACAGTAGACATATGTTGTTCAAATGTTAGGTCATTGTTCACACGAGTACCCAAATCCTGAATAACTGGGCAGCTCTTAGGGAGTACTGTCAATGTGGCAGTTGCCTGGGGTAGTTGACTTCCCAAAGGATACTAATGCACTTTTAGCATTTAGTTTCAGTCCATGATTTTGACACCAGTTATTTATTTGTGACAGACCTTCCTGCAGGATGTCTAAGCCATTTGGGGATTCACTGACTGCTCCTAGCTTGCAGTCATCTGCAAACTTAGTCAGCCAGAGCCCTTTGGTATTGCCTTTCACTTTAATAAAGTAGATGTCAAACTCAAGAGGTCCCAGCACAGAACCCTTGAACATGGTCAGTTTTTTGTTGCTTCCATGAGAAGATTTATTAAGCTAATAGAGTGAATGGGATATATTTGAGCAGAAGTAGGTATGAAAAAATATTTTAGATATCAGCTGCATACAATATGGGAAAAGCAAAGTCTACAAGAAATATAAGTTTTGTTGCTATAAAGTATTACATATGGTAACACAATTACAAGCATTTTGGTACAAAAATTAAGTATCAGGCATTTTTGCACAGAAAATCAAGTATTTCCTGTCAATCTCCAAATAGTGGCAAGTCTAAAGCTGATTATACTAAGTAGCTGGAGATTTGGGGGTACAGACCTCTGCGTGTGGATGCAGCAGGTTTATCCACTGACTAAAACAGGTATAATTATGACCTTCTAGTTACTCATGTGGGGGTGAACATACTTAAGCATTCCACCCTGAGGGAGATGCAGAGAGACATTGTTGAGCTCTCTGCTCATGTTTCCAAGAAGGCCCTGGCATCACTGAGCAGCATTCTGTCTTTATCAAGAGTGATGCCTAAATTCAAGGTTTAAATAATTGGCTTCAATAACTGTCACATAATCTGTGTCATTTAAAGTGTATTCAGAGTGTGTGTGTGTGTGTGTGTGTGTGTGTGTGTGTGTGTGTGTGTGCGTGTGTGTGTGTGCATAGAGTGAAGTTGTCAACAGACCCTTGATTTGCCAAGGATGGCCTGCAACTTTTTTGCATTGGGCTAAAACCTTTGCTATCCCATAGTACGTTATTTGGGCAGAGTTTATCAGATGGTTATACTAACATTGCAAAGTCCACTCTGCAAAATTTCAAGGTAGCTCTACTGAATGCCTGGAGCCTAAGCAATAAAATATGTCAATTTGAAGCCTTCTTTACCCTTGACAATATCAGCATTTGTGTAACTACAGAAATCCAGATCAAGTATAATGATAGCATTCCATCTCTGCCAGGGTACTATACCCATCATGCAATGAGATCCACTGGCAACTATGGAGGATTATCTGTGTTAATCAGAACCCCCTCGGCTCTCTTCACATCTTCCACTTAATACAAAGCTAGAATTGGTTTAAGTCCTAGTTACACTTAATAAAGTGAATTTCTATAGTGAACTAAACAGCCCTGTCTATAACCCCTTCATAGCATGCTAAATACTTAACCAAAAATGTAACCATCAAACTAAATATCATTCTTATGTGTTAATTCATTTACCCACACATAAACTGGCAAACATGTACCACTAACAATTAATATGCCCAGAGATTTCTGGGTTTTAAAAATGCAAATAGATGATCAAATTATCTCCCTGTCAGAGCTGTTGATCTTCTTTGTTGTGTCCTCACAAATGTTTCCCTAATACTGCTTGTTACCCCTTCCATTGTCAAATCCGACCATCTTGCCATGATTTTCTCCCTGAAAATCTGCTCTGTGGCCCCTAGTAACTTCTCTACACCCAGGGATTACTTCATAAAAAGTTGCTAGTTACCAATCATATTAATAATCACATAAGCCTGCTGCTTACTCATTTGAGCTCTACTCTTTCTTGAGCAGACATGTTGAAGCATCTGTACCAGTCTAATGAAAGCATAAATAAAAAAAAACTGTATAAGAAAAATCTTCGGGACAGATCTAAAAGATGACTCCTTCATTATTGAAAAAAGGATTTAAAAACTGCTGTATATGTCCTTCAGTCTTAACTTTTGGAAATGGGAGGCCAGCTCTGAACTTCAGGTCACTACTAATTAAAAAAGACAATCATAAGGTCGTCTTCAGCTATATCTGGAAGCTTAGTAGTAACCAACAATTCCATGCTGAACGTTTCTCTAATGGTACTTCCTTCTCAGATCATGGGGACACTGCAATTATTCTCATTGATAAATGTTCTTCCATCTTCAACCCACCCTCAAATCTGTCCCTCCATTACCCCCTCCCCTAAAGAAATCACTTTGGAAAAACTCCTTTTGGCACGTTCCAGAATTAGCACTATCAGTTCTATGGGTATTGACAATGTCCCTTGATGTTGCTAGGAAGTACTAGGTCTCATCTAGCAAAACTCCTCCCATTAACTCTTCCTGCTGACTGTCTACACTGGTTATGTCCCTCATGTATGAAAAAGAGCTGTTGTGGTGCTCTTACATAGAGGGAAGTCCCTATACTGACAATGGGAATTACAGGCATATTAGTCTCACTAGTATTATTTGTAAGACTGTGGGGTGTATTATAGATGAAATAATAAAAAATAACATAGGTGACTTTATACCCTTAGATAAATTCCAGTTTGGTTTTATGAAAGGCAGTTCATGACTCTTTAACCTGGCTAAGTTCTTTGAAAGTGTTACTACGACAATGGATAAAGGCCATACATACCTTGCTGCCAATGACGACCACGCCAAAGCTTTTGATACTACCCCTCATTCTTGGATTATTGACAAACTCTCCCAACTCAACATTAATCCATGCATAATCCACTAGGTAGGCAATTGGCTGTCTAATAGAATCTGTTAAGTTAGGGCAGGGTTATTTGCTCTAGAAAGAAAAATGTCAGCAGTGGTGTCCCATACAGCTCTGTGCTGAACCACCTCCACTTTAGTAAATACTTCCCTGAAATTATAGCTGATATAAAAATCCTATAGCTAACCAAGTTTGTTGTTGATTGCAAATTGGGGTGATTATCAAATTTCTTTCAGATACTCAAATTCTGTGGTAAGGGCTAGACCAAACAAAGATTTGACATATTATTCATGGGCTTACTCTCAATGCCAAAAACTGCAGCATAGGCTCACTTAGTGTGTGTGTATGTGTGTGTGTGTGTGTGTGTGTGTGTGTGTGTGTGTGTGTGTGTGTGTTTATATATATATATATATATATATATATATATATATATATATATATATATATATATGTATAGATAGATATAGATATTCTTTTACTGACCTGATTAGTCCCAATAAGCTAATGGCCTCTTTTCAGGAGAGATCCAGGATGGTATTTCTACTACTAGGAGAAATTTGTCCAGGGCATTAGGGAGCTTCTCATACTCTTTGGAGCTGCTAGATAGTTCTGGAAGGTGCCTACAGCAGCAAGGAAGAGATGTAAGAGAAGCAGCAGCATGGAGACGGAGAGTATGGCCATAAGAGTTTGAAGGTGGAGAATGAAAAGTTGGAGATAAAGTGTGTTCAGTATGGAGTATCAGAATGCAGATCATGATTCCTGTGTGGTGTTGGATGATACAAATTAGCAGCATTTAGCTGTCTCAATGGGGAACCGGGTAAGTCCGCTGGAGTGGTGGAGATAACAGAACTGGCATCAGGAGGACTTGCAGATGATGATCTGTTGAAAAACAACTGAACAGGATGATCCAGAGATGTATAATGTTAGTAACAAGCATTGAGTATGGTCCAGTGCATGCTGTTGAGTGCCATATGTCATGCATGTTGACTGTTGGGTAATGAGAGGTCTGTGTAATAACTTTGTGCCACCTCACCTGTAAGTGTGAGTGTGTGTGTGTGTGTGTGTGTGTGTGTGTGTGTGTGTGTGTGTGTGTGTGTGTGTGTGTAGACGTAAACCATAATGCACAGGTCTTAATTTACATTTCTTATCTGCCCCTCACAGATGGTGAGGTGGGTCAGGGTTCCTCCTGCAGGCAAACTAATGTTAGTGTCCATACAGACTCTGGCAATGATGATAGGCATAGTGAGGCACAGGCAGGGTTGTCAGGGCTGAATCTGTGCCATTGGTTGACATCCTACTTTTATCCGCCCCATCCCCACATACAGTCACAATACCCATACATACCCCATCACCAATGGCCATATATGAGGGACAGTTGGTGGGTGGTGGCATGGGACATTAAAGTGTGGTGACTATGGCAAGTGTGTCTGTACATAGCAGCCATAGCTGGATGACCAGCAAGGTATCACACAGGTATATGTACAGGGGTGCTCATAGGAGGGCTGCTGGCCATCATGGCCCTGGCAGAACTGCCATAGCAGGTGTCACCAGACGCATGTTTTGGGCCATCATGGAGGCACATACACTTATGGAACGTTACACCAGAAATAGTCTGAGGCTCCAGAGGGCTACTCTTCCTGCTGTATGTGACTACATCCGGGATCTTCCAGGTGCCCACCATTATTTTGCAGAGGTCATGGATAGACAGTTGGGTGCGATGGTGGGAATCCTCGACTATGTGGTGCCTGTGGTAGAGCATGTGGTGGGAGTTGGGCATCAGCCAAGTGAACGTAAGTCAGCAACGCCAACAAGTGGAGGTCTACTCGGATGTGCAACAACTCATGGCTGCTCCCGTAGTGGCAGTACCGCACCAGAACTGCAGGGGGTGCTGTCCACATCACAGCACAGCAGGCCACATGCATGTGATCCTGGCCAGTCCCAACAGGGACGCGGATCCAGCGGACAATTGTCATCATCAGGGGAGAGTACCATATATGGGCTTCCGCCTGGTACTGCTTGTGGTACCCCTGGCAGGAACAGTTCCCATGTCCAACATACTCCTGTATAGGGCAGCCACATGGCAGAAATGTGTGCATACATATACACACACATCACCAACACAGCTAGGGCACATCGATACCTAGACACACCACATCTACACAGGCCATTTATTTATTTTTATTTATTTATTTATTGACATTTGTTAACCGGGTTAGTCCAACTGGGCTTGTGGCCCATTTTCAGTAGAGGCCTGAGGAGAAAAGCTCCAATAAAACAGAAAAATACAGTTTACAAGATAAAATGCAAAAAGTAGTTATAAAATGTAAAACGTAGTTATATATACAAATTTTTACATTCAACATATGGAGATTATACAGAGATACATTCTTAAGTCAAGGAAGTACAGATATTACTGGTTGAGCAGGGCAACTAAGTATATACATATTTACATCAAGTTCAAAAACAAACTTCAAAGAGCTTCAACAGTGGAGGTTAAATATCATTTGAGTAGTAAGCAATTACTGAGGGGGAGAAATGTCTATGTATAAAGAGGAAGGAAAAACAGAAAATAGAGGGGGGGTTATGTTGGGGCTTGACAGGGACAGGTTTTGGAGTTAAGCAGATGAAGTTTAAGTTTCTCTTTGAAATTAGATGGTTGTACTATATTGCATATTTCTCTAGGAAGTTTATTCCAAGCTTGGGCCATAGAGTACTTATATAGGATTTTGCCCACTGATTTTTTGGGATAATATATTTGTAGTAGATGCTGGTTAGATCTCTGGAGGGTATGAGGTGGAGAGTAGATGGTGATGAAGGAAGAGAGCAGGACATGCTACAGGTTTATAAAGAATAGTGTGTAACATTTGAAGTTGGGATAATAACAATAGATGTGGAAGTTCTAGCCAATTGAGAGAGTTTAATAAAGAACCCCCCAAACCCACACACATGATGTCAACCAAATGGCTCAGTCTAGCCCTCTGGCAAATCCAACACACATCCTGTGCATATGATGATACCTGTGCCACATCCCTGTCATCCATACCATCAATGCAGGGACATGCTAATATGGTTCTGATGCACAGGGTGAATGTACTTAGGTTTAGCAATGTAATGCTATTTAACATGTTGTCAGCTGGAATGATTAATGCTTACACATCAGGGTGTGTAGCTGTCCAGCCATGATGCATTATAGCTGTTATTAACACTGATTGATTGTGGTCTCCATAATGTATTATGTTTGTGTTCTAGGTGTCTATGTGTCAGCAGGATGTTGGTCTGCTGTCCTTTCCTGCAAGGGGTGTGGCACTGTGGTGACACATTGACTTTGTCATATCCCGGGTACAGCTGAACACAAGTAACAGGTCTGTATAACAGTTACTGCATGTGCAACATGGCTGATAAGTCTGAGGGGTGTATACAGGTGACTGCATGGTGGCTGATGTAAGCAGCTCTTCTACAGTGGACAATGGTAAGTGTACATGGTGGCACACACCAAATGTTTGTGAATAACACACACACACATACAGAGACTTTGAGGTTGATGCAATACACAGAGAATACTGTTCACATGGATGTACTTCATTTTGCTGTGAACTCAGTTTGGCCTATGTAATTCCACCAAGACCAAAGTGCCAAAACATCACATCAGTAAATAATCAGTCCACCAGTTTAATGTCATTGACAATGGTACTGGTAGGGTATATGTCCTTTTGCTCAGTGTAGTGCAGTCCTGGAGTTGGTAAACATAGGCGTGCTGGTGTGGGTGGCACAGTCCCCCACTTTGCAGGTTGTGGGGTGGCGTAGAACCACACATAGTGTGATTAACAACTACTTAACCTGCTAACATAAACTGTACAGTATAACAGCACACTCCAATGTGGGTGGCTTTGCTGACAACAACATATCAACTCCAGTATCACTGTACAGCTGTATAGTGGGGAAGAGGGCATTTACACATCCACTACTAGTTTTGATGGAATGAATTTCCACAAGATGATTGCTTTGAAATGTTACCTTTTGCTAGTTAGTTCTCCGACAAATGATCTCCTAGGAAATATATTTTCTGCAAACCGAAGTAGATCCCTTCACATACACACACACACACTTACTTGGCAACACTGAGAGTAGAACCCCTACCTAGGTACTTATTGCTACTAATGTGTTTGGCCTTAATTGCACACACCACAGAGATTTTAGGGTGAGGTGTTTCCCGAGCTTCCTGTTAAGTGAAGATCACCAGGCCTTGTACAGTATGGTAATGAGGGATGTACTGGGTGTTAATAAACAATACATAGTATGACATACTGTCATATACACATTGACAAACACATACAGTCAGACACATTTGACAGACCTGGGTTTAACAGTGCTAACTACCATGTCAGTGAGTTCATACTGTTACAGAGTTTTTGCACACAGCACATGCATCATTAGGCTGGATAGTGTAATTAGTTACCTGTATGGTTGACGATGACAGTGGTCCTCATACAGTGGACCTTGGGACATATACTGGGGATACCATGGTGTAAAGACAGTATACTCAGCACCCACACCCCACATTGGATACTGTACTCACTAAAACCCATAATAATGGTCTGACATACCCACAATCACACATTGACCATGACTGCAATACAAACCCTTGTTTATCTAATCAGTGCTACTACAGGGATATGCATTTATTGCACATGCCACAGGGATAGTAGGGTGAGGGTTTGTCATGGCTCTCCTAATGTCAGCAACATCAACATCCCTTATAATATATGGCAAGGTTTAGTGTATTTGGAGAATGTGGCCTCAGAATGCTGTCTCCTACAGATATGCACACTCACACACCACAATTGCACACACACACACACACACACACACACACACACACACACACACACACACACACACACACACACACACACGTGCACACACACACACACACACACACACACACACACACACACACACACACACACACACACACACACACACACACAAACACATTTGCCAGGACTCAGGGGGTAACCCACATCTATCTACCCATTTGTAGAACAGTGTTATGATTTTACTGCAAGCTCCAGGTAGCCCATAGGGTGAAGAGTGTAACAAGGTACATTTAATGTGAATTACGGCAGCAGCCAAGTATAGCAAAGGGGGGTATAGTGGGTGAGAAAGCCCTCAGAGTATTTTCATCTACAAGTTTACAAACACACAGACACTGTTATTCTCAGTAATGCACACTGACACATTTGTGAGTACTGAGGTCCATAGGTACAGGTGTTCCTAGGTGTGTACCAGGCTAATGTCTATGGAGAGATGAGAAGAGTAGGGTGTGTGGGTACACTGGTATCATGCCACCTGACATTTGTCAGCAGGCCATTTATCAACCAATGCCACTTGAATGATCCCCAGGGTGACAGTTAAATTCAACATCCAATCATCTGGTTTTCTCTTACAGAGGGCCAGTGAGAGGCTCCAATTGACATGTATGAAACATATATTGCATAACATGGCCAGTGTCTAGGTTAGGGACCTGTGCCTAAGTATGTTCTGTTGACTGTGGTAGTCTGGTTGAGGTATCCATGACATGTGGTGCATACAGAGTGGGGCTTCCTAGCTGTGTCATTCATAACACAGCTGGGCAGACATGTCAGTCTCAGTCAATTAGAGATTGTTGTAAGCAGCCAAGACAGATACCTGACACAGAAATTAGCTAGCCAACAGGTTATGCATTAGGATGAATGTTTTGACAGATAGACTTCTGACACTGATAGGTATGCCATTACTAGATGACAGCAGTCCTCAATGACATGTCCTAAACACATAGTAGTCTACAGTTAATATCAACATATCAGATCAATATCTAATAGGAGATACTTAAAAACATACAGCTCAAACACCAAGAACACGATAGTCAGTATTCAGAGTCCAGCTTTGCATGCAGGGGTGTATGGTTCCAGTTCTACAATCTGCAATCTACTCTTACTTGGAAAACCATTGTTAAAAGTAGTAATGTAATGATATAATACATGCAGGTGTGACTGCATATAACCTGGGATACTACCCATGTATGAAACACATGCAAAGAGAAAAGATTGTGGTACTACCCATGTATACTCAGGAGTCCTATATAGTATACTCACACCCCTTGCTACTGTAATGACTGCACATAGAAGCATGTTATGTACATGGAATTAAATACACTTATTAAAGATGTCATTGCCCTGCTATTCTATCAGACTTGAATGTGACCACTGGTTACCAGCGCTGAGCTATGCTTAGCAGGTGTAAGCATTGCTTAAATGTAAATGCTAAGCAGATTAGCACACAGGTAAGCAAAGCCTACATGCTGTAAGCACCTTTCGTTTAACTGTACGATAGCACTTCTTACCGTTGGGCAAACCTGCACAAACCCACTTAAAGCTGCTCATAACTGCCTTAACCACTCTGTATCCAACAGTCCTTGTTCTGCCTAGCAACAAAATAAACAGCCCTTGCAGGTCTTGAACCCAGGACCCTCTAGACTATAATCACTGTACTTAACCACTATGGCATCTGAGCTGCAAAAATGTCTGTTGCTTTTTTAAATATATCAGTCAGTACACATACTGAATAGTAGTGAACAACTGCTTTGACCACTACAATTGTTTACTACTTGTTAGTGAAAATAGTGTTGAATCAGTCATGTTTTTATATCTAAATATACACATATCAGATAAATATGGTGGGATACATCTGAGAAGGTATATACAACACTCATGTTTACACATAAGGATATGGATATATATATATATATATATATATATATATATATATATACATGTACGCACACACACACACACACACACACAGATATGTATATATATATATATATATATATATATATATATATATATATATATATATATATATATATATAAAACATGTGCCCATTACATGTAGTGGAGTCATACCTCAGCACCAGAACTCTCAACCTCCTAGTACAAAGGAACATAATGTAAGTATTGCAGTTATAAATGTAGAATGTTGCTACAGTGACAGGGGTTGTGTCAACAGACATGTTGTGAAGGAAGGTTCTTCTGAAACTGAGATGTACACCATCAGTTACTGACAGACATCATAAACTCATCATAGTGAAGTACCACACAAATCACAGTAATTATCCTGTGGAATACAGCAGAAATATGACCAATAAATGTGGACAGTCTGAAACAATCTGGTCAGTCCAGAGGTATACACAGAACTCCTTAGTGCAAGATGTGTGGACCAAGACTGCCAAAGGGGATGTTTACAGCCGTGAGAATGGGGATATATCACACATACTGGACTAGATAAGCACAAACAGTTGATGCATTCATACCCTCCTGTCTGTCCTTACACATATTAACTGGAGCAGCAGAGGTCCCAAGCCCACATACTTCCCACTAGTTAGTGACATATATCTTCACAGCATCCCCCTGCTTTTTCTGAACTACACAACATGTATGATGGCCAGGCAACAGTACATCTGACAAATATATGGATATAACATCACACGAGGTAAATACACTGAGCTGCTATGCATGTCACCAAGCACTGTCTAAACTACAGGCAGAATGCCACAATGCTAACCCAATTTTCCTATGGGGGAATACACATGTAATTGCAAATATAGCAGGCACTACAGGCATGTAACAGCATGGAGTAACAGACACCAGTGTGAAAGTGCATACCTGCAAACAATCTTAACCTATTTAATAGTACAGTATATGGACTGTGTGAACAAAGTCATCATCATATTTGCCACTCAGACACTAACCCTACATATACTGGCCCAATTCACAGTGTAGTCTGATGCCTGACATGTCTCAGTCTGGCCCTATAAACATATACGCTGACTGGGTACCAGAGACTGGAGCAGCATGCAACATCAGATAGAACAGGACTAAGAACACTGAAATATGCCCCAGTCTGTACACAGGCCAAATAACATATTCACAATACACTGCTACACAATACTGACACTCTGTCAACAATCACCATAAGTACACAGACCTCACTACTGTACAGACTACAACAGAATGCCCAGGTTTTGTCCTCAAATATAAGGCCTCCTATACATAACATGTCTGGCAGTCTGATATATCACTTGCTTGATATCAGGAATGATGTCAGTAAATAATGATATACAAAACAGTGTAAGAAACTTCTCTGTGTGGAAGATTTTCAGTCCATATATTTCTAGTTAATCACTGTATATTAATCAGATCAGACAATAGTAGTAGAAGTAGCGAACTTAAACTCGTCTTAAGTCAAAACAAAAAATAATAACAGAAAATATATAATTATACAGCATTACTAAGTATTCGAAAGTAATCCAAGCAAGGCAGGCAGTCTGTTTCCAGTCGAAAATCCTTTATTAAGTACACAGACAAGTGATCCAAGTAAAACAAAAATAGAGTAATAATTTCCTTAAAAGCTTTCTAAATATATATATACTTTTTATCAGGCATGGGAGTGGTTTATTGTGCTGTAAAACAAAGTGTTATTGATACACAAGTTAAATTCACATCCCTTCCCCCATCAGTGTGACATTCGAGCTGGTCCTACCCTACTTAGTAGCTGTCATAATAATATACAACCCTTATGTACTTTAAATAAAATTTATAATGATGTGGTACCTCTTATTTAACCAGATTATTAAGTAGATTATTAAGTCTGTGATTTTATCCAAGCCACGGCTGGAAATATATCAACCTTAGTTCATTTGGCAATCAAAAAATATATATAAATATATACATATACATTTTGCATGTAAAAATCAATTTCTGTTTTCATAACCTATTGTTAACAACGATCGCGTTCATCCTTCTAGTCTTCTTCAGGTCTGTGTACAAGAACCCTAAAAACAATCTATAAAATATATATATAATTGTATAATTAGTCAGCATTGTTATTACACATAATTTTAAATAAAGTGGAAAAAATAACCAGAAAAAAATAAAAATAAGAAAAAATGTATGTATGATGATGGAAATAAAATATACACTTAAATTTCAACTGATTTAAAATGGTATTTAAAACCAATTTGTAGAATAAAATAAAATACAATTAGTCATGCAAACAATGTGGCAATTTTCCAAGTTCCAGTGCACTTTTAATTGAACAGTAATAGTTTAGTCCAGGCTTCCTAAAAGAGGTCAGGTTTAATCGCCACATGAGTCCATGTTTCTCCAGAATATTCGGAATATCTCCTTCAAGATCACCCATGTCTATGCAATCTAGGATCTGGAACTTAAAACCTGTGTGTCTTTTTTGAAGAGAAAGGTGTTTGGCTAGTGCATTATTTTTACATCCAGAGTGGATTTCTGACAGATGACATGAAATCCTACGCTTGAGTTTATTTACAGTCTTGCCCACATAGAATGCATCACATTCATTACACTGTGCCCTGTAAATTACTTTTATAGCTTTACAGTCACCCCATGCACTGGTTTTAATGATCTTCTTTAAATAAGGGCAATAAAAACTATCACCTTGCTGTATAAATATACAAAATATACAATTAGTCTCACATATTTTAGTGCTTTTCTCATATGGTCTAGGTTTAAATTCAACAAAACTTCTAATGTTCCTGGACTTCCTATAAACAAATGATGGGGCTTCACCCAAGATGTTAATCAGAAAAGGGTTTCCTGTGACAATGTCCTAGTTTTCTTCAATAATATTTTTGATACTGTGATAATCCAAAGTGTATGTCAGAATGCAGCTATTTTGCATTTGTTATTATCTGTGGAATTACTTAACATTTTTCTACTGGGGAGGTTGAGTGAAGGTGATTCAGTCTTTTTCATTTCTATAATGGGTTCCAGGATGTTTTTTAACATCTGACTTTCATAGCCTCTCACTATAAAATCATTCTCTAAGTTGTTCAAGTTTCTCAAAAATGGTTCCAAATCTGTGGTAATTCTAGCTAATCTATAGCTTTGGGACTTCATTACATTATACTTTTGTAGGATGTAGACTTTTACTGTGGAGTAATAAGTTAACCCTTGTTGGTTTTCTGAATAGGTCAGTGGTTATTCTGTTATTGTTGGTGTCCTTGGAATCTGCATATCTAAGAAAGTGGTTGAAGTACAGCTATGGGAAGAGGTAAACTTCAGGAAGGGGGTTGTTTGATTGAGGTAAGTGATAAAATCTCCAAGCTGCAAGGTGTCATCTTCCCACACAATAAATATGTCATCAATAAAACATAAATAGCATGTGATATGCTGCATGTAGTCTGTGTTTAACACAAAGTCCTCCTCTCATTTGCCCAGGGCTATGTTAGCTATGCTGGGAGCCATTGCAGCCCCCATTGCTATACCAGTTTTTTGTTTGTAGTGTTTGCCATTAAAGTAAAGAAATTGAAGTCCAGTACAAGATTAATTTGCTTGCTTAACTTTTGCAGTTGTGCCTGTGTACCCTGAGTATTTTTCTTAAAAGACTCCATAGCTGCTGTTATACAGTAATTGTGAGGTAGCATTGTGTACAAGGATTCCACATCAATAGTTAATAAAATACTGTCAGCTTCCACTGTAATGTTTTTTATTTTCTTCAAAAAATCCATTAAATCTCTTATGTATGACTTATTCTTTTCTGCTAGAGGTTTCAGTAAGTAATCAAGGTAAATGGCTGTGACTTCAGTAAGGGAACCTCCACTTGCTACCACCAGTCTATAAGGTGGGTCTTCTTTGTTCTTGTGTGGCTTTAGTATTCCAAAAAAGTAAGGTAAACATGGGCATGGGCTTCATAAATAATTATAAAGATTTTCAGTGATACGTTTTTCTTCCCATAATGTGGTGAGATTAGTGTTCCATAAATCATATGCTCTTTTTATGTCTTCCATGGTAAATAACTCATAAAATCTGTTATCCTCCAGCATGTTCTCTATCTTTTGGTTGTAGCTAGTGGTATCAGTCACAAGTATACCTCCTCCCTTGTCTGCCTTCATTACACGCCTGGATTTATCATTGCCTAGCTCAAGCAATGCTTTTCTTTCTCCCTGTGTTAAGTTATAATTTTTTCTTAGGAGGATTTTAAGCAGTTTCCTGATATCCATCTCACAATTCACTTTGAAAGCAGCTAGTGTTGATGTAGTGGTGGACAATAGCTGCTAGGCCTTTTTATAGTTTCATCAATAAGCTTATTTTCATTGTCATTACTTTTGTCATAAAACTGTACCCTTAAGTTGAGCATCCTCACAAACATTTTAAGGTCTATCAGTACCTGAGCAACCTCACTCCTGCAGCTTGGTACAAAAGTAAGTCCTTTGGACAACACACATTTTTCCTCTTCAGTCAATGCTTTAACAGAGTGGTTCCAGATAAGTGGAGCACCTGTTATTGTAGCACCTGTTGTTGTTATTGTACCTGTTATTGTGACTGGCTCCTCCATCTGAACCTGGGACCTGGGTCAGGGTTCCAGTCAGGGTTCCAGTCAGGAATGTCCAGGTATTGCATTTCCCTCACCCCTGTCTACTGTTTGGTTCTCCTGTCTCCCTGGGAGTTTGTGGATACAGTATGAGACTTCTGGAATTCCTCCTCTGCTTTCTGGAAGTTCGGTGGCTTGTAGTAGCATTCCTCACTGTGGCTGTAGTATGGGGGGACCTGGTAAGAGGGATAAGCTCTGGGGCTCTGGTGGTGGTTGTCTTTCTTGTTCTGGTACTGGTTCTGGCTTTGGTATTGGTGTGGTGGTTCATGTCTATGCTGTTGATATTGGTCTTCCTGAAGAAACTGGCCTCTGTGAAGGTGCTGCTGCTCCTGGTAGCTGGATTGTCTGTGGTCCCGGTTGTGCTGGTAGTCCTGTAATTCATCCTGTAAAACTCTCTTTGTCTGATCTGATTAATATACAGTGATTAACTAGAAATATATGGACTGAAAATCTTCCACACATAGAAGTTTCTTACACTTATTTATTATTTTATTTATTTATTTACATTTGTTGACTGGGAGTGTCCGACTGGACATAGGTCCATTTTCAGTGGAGGCCCGGGAAGAAAAGCTCCACAGTTAAAATAAACAGACAGTAGTTACATTGGATTACATAGTGATTAACAATTTAACATAGCAATTACTTACAACATATTTACAGATGAAGAACATAGTACATCAGTAGACAACTAGAATCTTTATCTGTGAAGTACATAACAGACATTAACAAATGGTACAATAATAAGTTCCTGCTGTATAATAAGTACTAGGCTTATGAGCATCTGAGCTTGCTATAATCAAGGTAGTTAGAGGAGTGGAAAGAAAGGTAGTGGTTGGATGGAGTGGGTGATATTAGAGTGGGAGTTGCAAGGGCACAGCCAGCATGTTTTAGGTGCGCTTTAGTAAAGTTTTGAAGTGGGTGCATGATGGTATGGAGGTAATTGTGGGTGGGAGGAAGTTCCATAACTTGGCTATGATGCAAGAGAATAGTGCTTCACCAGCAGAGTTATTGGCTTTAGTGATCTGCAAGTGATTTTTTTGCTGGATCTTAATGGTCTGGTGGGGCGATAGGGGTGGAGTAGATTCTGGAGGGATGGGACATTTAGTGAATAGTTTACTAGTTTGTGGGTGAGTGAGAGTTGATACCGCTGAATGAGGTGAGGGAGTTCAAGCCATCCCAGTTCAGCAAGTGAGAGACAGTGGTGACTACGGTAGGATGCCCCTGTGGCGAATTTGGCGATTTTGTTGTAGCAGGTCTCTAGCTTGTTTAGATCTCATTGCCTTAGGTTGGTATATATTGAAGAGGCATAAAGTAGGGTGGAGATAAGGTGGGAATTTGCTATTAAAATCTTTGCTGCTTTGGTGAGAAGTTGCTTATTTCTGTATAAAGCTTTTTTTATGGTCATGGATACATGAATGTTAAATTTTAGTTTATTGTCTATTTCCACTCCTAGCAATTTGGTGTGTTCTGTTGGGTATATAGTGGCGTTGTCTTTTGCTGTGATGTTAAAGTGAGAGTTGTTTTGAGTATGTTTGGTGGGTTGGAATATGAGTAGTTTAGTTTTATTTGGGTTGAGTATTAATTGGGCATCGGATAACCAAGTTTCAACAGAGGAAAAGGCTTCCTGTGTGACTTTTTGCAGTTTGGGTAGGGACTGGGCTGAGCAGATTATGGTTGAGTCATCTGTGTATTGTATGAGTGTGCCATGTTTGGTGGCAGAGGCTAGATTATTGGTGTAAACAGAGAAGAGTAGGGGTCCAAGGATGGATCCTTGGGGAACCCCTATGTAGACAGGTAGTTGCGGAGATATGTCATTCTGCCATACAACGGATTGTTGGTGGTCAGACAGGTAACTCTGAAAACAGTTAGTGACTGACTGAGAGAAGGATAGGTTATTGAGGACAGAGATAAGTTGTTTGTGTGGGACCATGTCAAATGCTTTAGATAGGTCTAGGAAAGTAGCAGAGGAGAGATAGCCATTGTTTTTATGCTGAAGGATAGTGTTAGTAAAGGAAAGTAAGGCAGTAGTGGTGCTATGGTTTGGTCAGAAACCATGCTGAGTATTGGAAAGGAGGTTGTTAGTAAGGAGGTAGTCTGAGACCTGAGAGTGTATGCATCTCTCTAGTATTTTGGAGAGTGGATTGAGAATAGCTATGGGGTGGTAATTGCTTAGTTCTGTGGAGGGTCCACCTTTGTGGAGGGAGATTATATGTGATACTTTCCACAGTGTGGGAACGTAACTTTCTGACAGAGATCGGTTAATCAAGATGGATACTGGGTAGGCCAGAGCATCAGCTGAGATTTGTAGGTATTCACTTGGGAGGTTGTCTGCTGCTAATTTGGTGGGTTTAAGTTTAGTTAAGAGTTTTTTTTTTATGTTGGAGGTAGGTACAGGAGAAAAAGAGAAGGCAGTGGGGAGATTGCTAGTTGAAGGTGTGGGTTGGAGGGGAGGGGGGTTGTGTTGTTTAGCTAGTGATAGTATGGTTTGTGTGAAGTGTGTGTTGAATGAGGTAGCAATATTTTCTGAGGAGTGAGGGATGTTAGGAGGAGGGGTACTGACTCTACCTGGGTGGAGGATGGAGTTTATGGGGGACCAGAACTGTTTGGGGCTGTGTTGTGAGGAGTCTAGGGCAGACAGGTAGTACTGGAATTTGTCCTGTTTTATTAGCTTTTTTACTCTATTGCGTAGTTCTAAGAATTTCTGTCTAATTGAGGGGGTTTTGGTTTTGCACCAGTGCTCCCAGGCTTTATCCCTGTTTTTCATTCCTGACTTAGTGGTTTTCTATAGGCATGGGGAGGGTTGTGCTTTGATTCTGGAAAGTCTTATGGGCTCATGGTAATTAAGGATGCTCAGGAAGGTAGTAATAAAAAATTCAACTGTGTCATCAAGACTGAGGTACTTTAGAGGATGCCAGTTACATTCTTTGAGGGATGAGATGAATGTGAATGGGTTAAAGTTTAGTTTTTTACGTATTTGACGGTAGATGACAGGTTTAGCTTGGTATAGGTATTTTTTGAGTAGGAATGTTGGGGAATGATCACTGAGGCTATCTGATAAGCAGCCTGTTATATATGACTGGGGGCTCTTACTGACTAGTATCCAATCCAGGGTAGTGTGCTTGCTGGAGTTTTTATTTATCCTGGTTGGCCACTGGACTAGTTGGGTGAAGCTATAAAGGTTTACATAATGGGTTTGTATGGTTGCCAGAAGAGGAGTGCCAGTCAATACTGAAATCACCTAAAATGATAGTTTATTGGGGGAGATGGTGGGTAGACTAGCTGAGGAGGTTTTCTAGTGGAGGGATGTTTTGGCCAGGTGGGAAGTAGCATCCAATTATGTTGATGGTTTTGTTTTGGTTTATTTTGAGGTTGGTATATATTATTTCTTCATTGCCTATTTGTGGAGCTGATGATTTTAAGATCTGGATGTTTAGATGCTGTTTAAATATTATAGCTAGACTGCCTCCTTTCTTGTTTAGCAGGTCTACTCTTAGTATGCTGTAACCTGTAGGGAGTATTTGCTCACTGGTAATGTGAGGTTTTAACCAGGTTTCTGTCAGGATGACTATATCTGGGGAGTACAAGTCTATGGTGGCATGGAGTTCATGGACTTTGTTGGATATGCTTCTAATATTTAGGCTTAGTAGAAGGAAGTCACTTGGCTTTCTATTGGCTGTAATATTGGAGAAGTTGTGTTTTTTAGTCTGATTGTGAGGATTGGGGTTGGAGATGGTAGGGCCAGCTTTGGGGTGGATGTCTCCACTTTGGGTTAGTTTTGATATGCATGAGGTTATTAGTTTTCTCAGTTTTTGAATGTGTTTGTTTATAAGGGAAACTTTATGATTGTGCTCTGTGGGTAATAGGCATGGTGGGAGGGTTACTATGTTAAGTTGTAGGGATGCTTTATGTTTGAGTAATATAGTTGGTAGAATATGTGGAGGGTGCATAGGGATGGTTCTTGAGTTGGTGGGAGGGGAGCTGAGTGAGAGTGAGACATGAATGGTTGTGTGAGTAGTAGTACAGTGGTAGTGGTTGAGTGGGGGAATGATGGAGCTTTGGTACGATGTAAGATATGCAAGGAGAGTGCATGCAGTGAGTATAGGTAAGGTATGCTTGTACATGTTAGTTGAGGAGGTGTGATAGTAGTGGCAAGATGGAGGAGGTAGTGTTGGGTTAGCGCTGTGGTTGGCTATTGGAAAGATAGGAGGGGTTTGTGAGTGTAATAAAGGTGGGACCACTGGGGGGGGCAGTAGAAACCCTGTTAGTTGCTTTTATGAGGGGGCTGGAAACAATCAGTTAACAGAGTTAACTGATAAATGAACATATGATAGTGACAAGGGTGGTATAGTGGTGGTTGTACACTGTTTTGTTTTTGGACCCACAACACTTTAGTGGGTTGCTTTGAGACTTTGTTGATACCACGGAGATTACTTGTTTTTTAAATAATGATATACCATACATATGCACCTCTTACTGCATGGCATATGGACAAAGGGTGACAGACTTGGGGGACAGAGGCACAAACACAGGGCCAATATTGACATATTGCTGTGATAAACTGAGAAAATTCCTGGTGTAACAGGGTTTGTTGTGAGATATCTCTTCTGAGGGATATGAAGTCAGTAACACACATGGATGTCACCATTTACTGACTGCAATCATCAAGAGTATGCTACTGCATTTATAAAGACAGAACATGTGTGAGTAACACACCACATCTAAGACCCCAAAATCTGGCCAGTCTGCAGATAGTCCTACAGGTGAGAGTTTCCTCAACCACATAACACTGTCATGCCAGACTATAAGTCATGCAGAACAGCTATGTCCATACAAACTCTGTTAAACTAACATTACTTCAAATGTATAACAGCAATACTTCCATTCTGTCCCCATGTCTGGAACATCCCCCTCCAGTTTGTTGGCCTGTCTCCAGAGTGTTTGTTGTAAGAGGTATTTCCAACTACCCTCTGTGATGCTGTTTGTCAGACACCCACATGAAGCCCTGCTCACAGTGAAGGAAAAGGGCCAACACCCACATGAACTGCTTAGTTATAGGACTGTGTTTCCATGCAATTGGCTATAGAAATGATACCACAGCTGTTTTGCATGCAATTAGCAAGTGGGGGACTCCAATTTATGCACAGGCCATTAGCTAATCATGAGTCAAGCTGCTGCCTATGCAAAACAGATGCATTTTTCCACATCTACCAGAGAGGGAGAGGGAGAGAGAGAGAGAGAGAGAGAGAGAGAGAGAGAGAGACAGAGAGACAGAGAGAGAGAGAAAGGAAGAAAGGAAGAGAGAAAGAGCCAAGCGTGTTTGTGTATGATTTGTGGGTTGAGAATGGTCTCTGGGTATTATAATGGTTGGCTATATTGTTTACTAATTTTAAACTGTCACACAGTAATTGCATATGGCAGTAGACATTTATGGGTGTGGATTGTCTACAACTTCTATAGTGTTTGACAACTGTTGGCCTTGTAATTTGGACATTGGGACATATAGGTCCTCAATATAATAATGTAGCAATACCCACACTGAAATGGATCCTGTCATTACACAATCACCCCCACAGGATACTGATGACACACACACAAACACACACACTTACCAGTACTGAGTTTCAAACCCCTACCTGGCTATGTATTGCTACTACAGTATTACGCAGTTATTGCACAGACCACGCAGCTTATATGCTGGAGAGCTGTCCAAAGGTATCTTTGAAGGTGAGTGACATCAGCAGCAGTGCTAAAGGAGGGGTAAGGGAAGTGTAGTAAGTGTGAATGTCCACAAAATCAAGTGTCAACAAAGACGCACACACACACACACACACACACACACACACACACACACACACACACACACACACACACACACACTTTCTCACACAAACACACACATTATCACAGTTGCCAGGACCAGGATTAGAACTCTTATCTAACTAGTTTGTTACACTACAGTATTACACAGTTATCAGAAGCACCATGGCACTTATAGGGCTGAAATTGGGCCAGAGGGTTATTTCAAGGTGGCTGACATCAGCAGGTGTGCTAAAGTAGGGCAATGGGAGATGTAGTGAGTGTGAATGTCCTCAAAATCATTCCTCTCCACACACACACACACACACACACACACACACACACACACACACACACACACACACACACACACACACACACACACTCACACACTTGCCAGTACTGTGATCCATAGGTTCATTGCTTCACAGGTGTGTAGTAGGTGAATGGGCCTGAAGGCTCTACAACGCTAGGCTAAGGGAATACCTTGGCATAAGGCCACATGACAATAGTCCTCAGTGTGGCTCGGGGGTGTAGTCCCTGGAGTGGTCCCCAGGGGTGGGTATTGTATTCACCATCCATTCATCTGGGTTTCTATTGTGGGTGGCCAGTGATGTGCACTGCTTCCCATGCATGTGATCTATATTCCATAACATGGACAGTGTCTGGGGTGTGCACATGTCCTACATGCATGTTCTTTGACATGTGGAGGTGTACTTGAGATCTCTGGGGCATGTTGCTTGGACAGATTGGTATCTTCTGATAAAGCATTCCTAACCACATTTGGTGAGACCTGGCTATGTAACTGAGGTAGTGATTGCACCTACACTGACCTCATTTGGTGAGACCTGGCTATGTAACTGAGGTAGTGATTGCACCTACTTTGACAGTATGATACGGGTATCCAGTGGAGTTATTGGTGTCTGTCCATACAGGGCATGTGTATAAGGTATGATATTCTCTTTGTGAGGTATGTTTGCAGACTCTACAGTTATTGCAGGCGTCCAGTGGGGAACATAGCAAAAGGGCCACTGTACACATTTATTTGGCTACTGAGGGGATGGAACAGTCTGTAATGCCCTTTTATTTGCTGGATAACACACACTCATTCAGGAGATGTAACACATCAAAATACTTTCTGATGTCAGTGGCACTGTTGTGGTCAACAGGCATGTAGTCCACTACTATCACACCGTGGTTACTATCTGGGAGGCAATATGCAGGGGAACTACCAATATAGTGGTTGTTGCCTAGCCAAGTGTGTTTGTGTATGATACGTGGGTGGAGAATGTTCTCTGAGTAATAGAAGGGTTGCCTATATTGTTCACTAATCCATACTGTCACATTTAAGGCTGTGGATTGTCTACACCAACCTGCCCGGTGTTTGACATCTGTTGGTCATGTAATGTCGACATTGTGACATATGCTATGTCCTCAACATAATAATTTATCAAACCCACCCCCCCAATGAATCCTGTTATTACACAATCACAGCAACCCCCACACAGGATACTGATGACAGACACACACACACTTGCCAGTACTGAGATTCAAACCCCTACCTAGTACAGCATTTATCACATGCGCCACGAAGAGTATAGGATGGATGTTGTCCGAAGGTACTTCTAAGGTGAATAACATCACCAACCTTTGTAAATACTGGCATTGGGTGATATAGTGGGTGAAAGGTCCCAAAAATAATTTTATCCTATACTCATGTTTACATTTGCCAGGGGTGAGGTTCAAACCCCTATCTGACAATCTTTTTGGACCACTATGCTACACATTTACCACATGCACCACTGACCTTACATGGTTTAGGGTTGGCAACAGGTACTTCTAAGATGGATGATATCTGCAGGACTGCTAAAGTCAGGGACTGAGATGTTTACTGGGTGTAAATGGAGCCAAAATGTTTGAGGTACAGACATACATATGTGCACACACAAACACTTGCCATGGAAGAGATTCAAGCCCATACCTATGCAGTTATTGCTACTACATTGTTCAGCATTTATGGCACATGCCATGGAGCTTACATGTTGGAGAGCTGTGCCAATGTATCTTTGAAGCTAAGTTACATCAGCAGCAGTGGCAAAGGAGGGGAAAGGTAAATGTTGTAAGTGTGAATGACCACAAAATCAGGTCTCTACAATGATACACACACTCTCTCACATTTACACAGTTGTTGCCAGGACCAGGACTAGAACTCCTACCTAATTAGTATAAAACACTATAGTATTATGCAGTTAGCACAAGCACCACAAAGCTTATATGTTGGAGCGTTGTCCAAAGGTATCTTTGAAGGTGAATAACATCAGCAGCAGTGCTAAAGGAGGGGTAAGGGGAGAGTAGTAAGTGTGAATTTCCATAAAAATCAGATAACATCAAATACATACACACTGTCTTACACAAACACATACAGTTTCACAATTGTCATGTCTGGGATTAGAACTCCTACCTAACTAGTATGTTACACTATAGTATTATGCAGTTATCACAAACACCATGGAGCTTTTATGTTGAAGAACTGTCCAAAGGTATCTTTGAAGGTGAGTAACATCAGCAGCAGTGCTAAATGAGGGGTAAGGGGATAGTAGTAAGTGTGAATGTCTATAAAATCAGGTATCATCAAAGACAAACACACTCTCTCACACAAACAGTTTCACAGTTGCTATGTCTGGGATTAGAACTCCTATCTAACTAATATGCTAAACTATAGTATTACACAGTTATCGCAAGTGCCACGGAGCTTATAGGGCTGGGACTTGCCCAAAGGGTTATTTCAAGGTGACTGATGGCAGGCATGCTAAAGTAGGGCAATGGGAGGTGTAGTGAGTGTGAATGGCCTCAAAATCATTCATCTCCATACACACACACACACACACACACACACACACACACACACACACACACACACACACACACACACACACACTCAGTCACACACAACTTTACATTTGACAGGACTGGGTATACAAATGCTAGATGAATACTGAGCTCTCAGATCTTGTAGCCCAGGCAGGTATGACCCTAGCCCTGAGTAGCATCCTGCCATCACCCAGAATGATACCACAGTATAAGGACAAATGATTAACTTCAACAATTGGCTAAGTTTCTGGTGTTATTCTAAGGGGATTCAGTATCTGTCTGCCTGGGACAACATGGTCGACAGACCACAATGCTTTGCCAGAGACAGCCTGCACCTGTTGCCCCTGGGATTCTGGTTACTGGCTAAGGCTCTTGCCACCCCTATAATGACATTTTTAGGCAAGGTTCAAATGCTAAATTCACCACCATAACAGGTACAAGCAAGCAAACTCTGAGGGTAATGCTACTCAATGTTAGAAGTCTAAACCTCAAAATGCACTGACTCAAGGCACTTCTTAAAATGGAGAACATCAACGTCTGTGTAGTGACAGAGACCTGATTCAAGGCTCCAGAGAGCACCCCTGTGTTATCAGTCTATAATTCATACCACACCTTTTGGCCACCTAACCTTGACCAAAACACTAAAGGCGGAGGTGTGTCCATATTCATTAAGGATATCCACACCTCCAGGCTAGTTGCTCAATATAATGCATTCAAAATTATCCAAGTGCAACTAACACTGGGCAAGACTGAAATCCAGGTTGTAGCTTGTTACAGATCCCTCAGCATGCCTCAGGATTCCCACTCCTCATTTCTTAAGATACTGGAAAATATTAAGGTACAATCCAATATCTTAATTATGGCTGATTTCAACTACCCCACTATCAACTGGAAAAACTACTCATGTACCAACTCAATTGATTAATGTTTTCTGGAATTCATAAATTCCAATGCCTTGGATCAGCTTGTCCACACCCCCACCAGGGGCAACAATATCCTGGACCTGGTCATTACCAATATGGGTAACCAGTGTTCCATGCCAGAGGTCAACTCCTCACTGGTCAGACCCGACCCAAAACTAATCACCCTAGACTTCCATATCCCACCCCACCCCCATTAAAGAAACCACCATCAAAATCTACTCCAAAGTCAACTTTGTGCTTCGTAAGACAAAAGTGGCAAACTTCAAGACACCCATGCAGATGGAAAATAGAGGTACAACTGCTGAATCTTACACAAATGCACTGTATAAGCATATACACGAGTGCATGGATTGTGCTATCCACAACAGAACCAATACGCTATCCACCAAAAAAAGGAAGCCAATCTGGTGGTCCCCTGCCATAAACAAACTCTACAACAGAAGGAAGAAGCTGTTGCAAAAAAGAGTAAAATCACAAGATTGGAGGAACTCCCTGTTCCTCTACAACAGAAGGAAGAAGCTGTTGCAAAAAAGGGTAAAATCACAAGATTGGAGGAACTCCCTGGTCAGCCTCAGCAAGAAGGTGAGATCCGTCATAAAATCCTCCAAAGCCAGTTATGAAAATAAAATTGCCGATTCCAAAGACAACCACAAAGCATTCTACAGCTATGTCAAGAATCTCAATGACAACACTCAGATCTGCTCTGAGCTACAGCACAATAGCACTAAATATGCAGAACCAATGGATATTGAAACATTCTGGCAGATAGGTTCAGTGCAAACTTTACCTCCCTCTCACCCTACAAAGGGCCCATCTTAATACCAGAAGAATGCAAAGCCCCTGTAATCACAGATGAACAAGTAAAGACTGCACTCTCCAAAGCTAAGAACACAGCATTCATGGGACCATACAACATCCCAGGCTGCGTACTGCATGAACTACAGAACGAACTGGCACCCCACCTAAGTACCTTGTCCAATCATAGCATCACCTCAGGCTATGTGCCTACTGAATGGCACACAGCAACGGTTATCCCACTCCACAAAGAGGGTGCCACCACAGACCCTAGAAACTACTGCCCCATTAGCCTGACAAGCCTGTTCTGCAAGGCCATGGAACGTATTATCTTGGAGCTTATAAACAAAGACATAGATCACCTCCAAACCCTGGACCCAACTCAGTTTGGGTTTGTAAAAGGTAGATCATGTCTACTAAACCTGACTGACTTCTTTGAAGCAGTCACTAGAGCCATAGACGAGGGAAATGTAGTGCACACAGCCTATCTTGACCTCGCCAATGCTTTCGATACCATCCTCCACTCTGGAATTATAGATAAACTCACTAAACTGGGCATAAATCCCTATGTCATAAGATGGGTGGCCAACTGGCTCACTGACAGAACCCACACAGTAAAAGTAGCTGACTCCAAGTGCAACTTCAGACCAGTGACGAGTGGAGTACCACAGGGTTTCGTCCTGGGTCCTCTCCTGTTCAGCATCTACTTCTCTGAAGTGCAGGCCAACACAGAAGGTCTTTGGCTAACAATGTTCGCAGATGACTGCAAACTGGGAGCCATAATAGAATCACCTAATGATGTAGACATTCCACAAAAGGATCTCACAGAGACAGATGCTTGGTGTCAAAGTCATGGCCTCAAGCTCAATGCCAAGATGTCCATTTTTATCCCCTTTGGGAAAAACTTGGTATCCATGAACTACCGCATAGGTGGTAGCTCACTAAACACTGAAAGTATGTTAAGAGACCTCAGGACACAGGTGGACAGTAGTCTCTCCTTTGATAACTACATTGTCATAGTAGTCAGAAAATCCTTCTACGTGACACACCTCATTACAAAAGTGTTCTCCTCTAGAAAAAAAGAAGGTCATTGTTCCTCTCTACTCATCCCTCATCAGACCCATTATAGAGTACAATGCCTTGTTTGGCATGTATCTCACAGGACACCTTCAACAATTGGAAAGGCCACAGAAATACCTCACTAAGAGGATTACCAGCCTCAAACAGGTGCTATACACAGACCGTCTCAAAAAACTCCAGCTCTACTCCATCGTATATCGCCTACTCAGAGGCGATCTCTGCCTAACATATAAAGCTATGTCAAACCCAGAAGCTGTTGGACATGCTACACTTAAAGAAATCCCAATCTCTCCATACCACACACTCCAGGGACCTAAACATTGTCACCACAATAAACAGAACATGCTGGAGGGATAGATTCCTGTCCCAGAGACTTCCCATACTCTGGAACAAACTACCCATTCATGTCAAGCAAAGCTCCTCATTGGCCCTATGTAAGAAAAATCTTGACAACTGGATGAGAAATAGAAAATTCACCCTGGGGATCACTTCTGCAGCTCTGCTTGACTGGAGCACAGGAAAATAATTTTCTTGGGTGGCGAAAGCTAGGGAACCTTTCTGGCTAGGTGTATATAGACCCCATGGCTGATAGCCTAGTACCTACCTATGATCCTATTTGTACTATCATGTTACACAGTTATCACAAGCACCACAGACACTATATGACTGAGGGCAACCAAAAGGAATGTCTACAGTGATTGACATCAGCACATCATGTGATACTGGCCAATTGGATGTGTGGTGGATGGTACAGGCCTCATAATGGAATTCACTCTGTCACTGTCTGTCTCTCTCTTCCCCACATCTCTGTGTGTGTATGCTTGATATACTATAGTGTGTTGGCCTTGGATATGTGTGAGTATTCCTATCCAGTGTGTGTGCATAGCATGAATGCTGTACAATTTGGTGTGTGTGTGTGTGTGTGTGTGTGTGTGTGTGTGTGTGTGTGTGTGTGTGTGTGTGTGTGTGTGTGTGTGTGCACAGACATCTGCGAATGACAAATATGTATAGTCCACTGTGTTGTCAGACATGGGCTTCATTTCTCTAAGTATATGAGCATGTGCAATATGACCTTCTGTATTGAGTGTGTGAATCTATTCCAGGTAAGGTTTTACTCCAGTCCAGGGTTTGATGTCCTACACCTACAGCTAGCAAGCTGTTTCTGCAGGATATCTGTAAATAGGTTGACAATATGGAGTCACAATGGGCGACAGATAGTGGGATACTGTAACTATTGTTGTCTGTGCTGTTTGTGTTACATGGTTTGTGTTAGCAGAGAGATTCAGATATATTTACTGTTTTACACTGTGATGTATTGTGTCATCAGCTAGTGACAGATATAATTATTTCCTCACAGTTATTTCCTGGGAAATACAAGATGAATGAAGCTGTGTCCAGTATTGTGGTCCACAGCCTACAAATTCTTGCACACTCATGCATTCTGGAAGGGAGCTGCTGACACTTGCTGATGGGTATTTGTAAATGGTCCAGCACCTTGGTACTATGGTGGCTGAGGATCCCCTTCTTGTAAATATATCGACTTAACAGAATGGCCATATCCGGCGGTGGCCATACCTCTCAGCTGTACAGATTCACCAAGGTTACCCAGAGGCAGGGCTCATATATCTGGTCAGTTCCCCCTCCACATTGTGATTTATGAGCAGGTTTGTAGCAACCCATTACTGGGTTTGCAGGGAGGTGCAATATTGGCACACATCAGAGTTTCAGACTTCACACACTCCATGACGTCCATACTTCTACACCCCCATCTCTGTTATTCTATCCTCTTCCTAACATTATGCGAGTGATATCTGAGAAGTATCCCTATAGTTGGCCCTTCATCCCAGCTGTATTTAGAGGTTGGTCAACAGTTCATGCAGTAGGACATGGTGAGCATGCTACTGGGATTTGTCAACATGGCCTTGCATTTGTGTTCTGTTGACTGTGTTAGGTTGTTAGTTGGGATCCCATGAGATACCATACAGTGGCAGTACGGATGAGGCACAGGCCTTTGACAGAGGACTGCAGACCATTTGGTAGTGATGCAGGCCATGTGTAGCAGGCCAGTGCATTCTGTCACTCTTACATTCCAGGTTGTGAGCCAGTGGATTCCCCTGGGGTGACAGGGTACGTGTGCAAGGTGTTAATGACAATATTTCCT
The DNA here is from genome assembly GCF_019279795.1 of Protopterus annectens. Taxonomy (NCBI): domain Eukaryota; kingdom Metazoa; phylum Chordata; order Ceratodontiformes; family Protopteridae; genus Protopterus; species Protopterus annectens. The sequence continues at coordinate 375,587,589 of NC_056725.1, read as the reverse complement.
GTCCATATTAATCCATTGGTCTTGATGCAGGCAGGGTGCTGCTTACAGCTAGGGACACACCTGCATGGGACACCTCTTCAGCATGCTGCATTCTGTGGATATTCACATACAGAAGTGGGGGTCATACTGTACCCATTCCCAACAGCAAGGATATGACCTGTGATAAACCTGTGCTGATGGTGGGGTGAGCTGAGTGCATGTGTGATATGGAAGCTACATGCAGCTGACTCACAGATATACATGGGACATTCCCCTTATGCTGCCTTGTGTGGAGACATAGGCAGTTTCTCAATACTTCATAACTGTGCCTTTTGTGGTCTGCCAGTGATTGGGCAGACTACATCAGTATTCCATACTACATGGACAACTAATGTGCTGCTAACCTGTATGTACAATTCCAAAGTTGTGTGCATTTGACAGTTACATTTTATGTACTCTGTCTAGGGTACTTTCACCTGTGTACTGTGTGTATGTATGGGCCCACATTCATGGCATGTCTATCTTTCAGATGGTGATAGATATTGACATCTGGACAGTGGGTATGGATGACTGCTTACATGGGTATTGCTGAGAAGCATTGTGGTTGGCACTGCAGTTGTCGGAACATGGCCCTGTCATCCACAGTACTGCCCATAGGCCACAGAGACACAACCCTCCATGCCTACATGCTGGCCACTTCCAGACGCTATTGAAAACACAACAACCTAACACAATGACCCCTGTATATTGTACACATGTAATGATCTATCCTGTAGATTGTGCCAGCTCAGGTAATCTGTACTCCACTGTTATTACACCTCACACTTACATGCTACTGCATTTCTACATAGGATTGGGGGAGGCACACCTGACAACTTTAAACACTTGCTATGACTGTACTGGTATTTTAGGTACTCTGTTGGTTTCCATTTCGTTTTGTATTCTGACCTATCATGTAGACTGGAGGCATATCAGTAGCGTACAGATCTTAGGCTTTATTGACCTACCCTTCAGAACTAACATACAAATGCCAGACCTGTTGTAGTCTGTCTGTGTAGGTCTGGAGGGGGGCTGTTCACCATTGCCATCAATTGGAGGCCTTAGCCCAGCCTTTTTTTATGGCCATCTACACCTGTCTTACAAGCTGAGGCTGGTGGTGGGTATGTGAGCCTCAATGACGTGCATGTGTGTGTCCTATGGACACACATTTGGTTCACCACATGTACTGCAGTGGGATTTGTCACCTTGTCTAGTACTGCCTAGTATGTTGACACGAGCATTTGTTATGGATTTTATGCTGCCCATATAGGTGTCCACTATCTGCTGCCATCCCATTCAGCCACCCGATTTTCTTGCATGCTCATGTTCATACCATAGATACAACTATTAGAACATACTACTGCATTCAGCAATTGATAGGAACAGTGACTTACCTTGTGGCTGTGTCAGTATGGAGGACAGTGCTGGAAGGCTGACTATGTCGGATGCACATAGTACCCTTCGTATACATGGTTAAGCACAGGTAGTGTCATGTTTGGCATCCCTTTTACTGTATGTGCAAGCCAGACAGAGGTGTCATTCCCTGGGTCCCTACCATGTCAGTGTATGTGGCATGAGTTGCCTCTTTGCCAAGGCCTTGGTATACTGGGCATGCCTCCTTCTGCCTACATGGGCAGGCTCAAGTAGTTCCTCCTCAGAGTCCCTCTGTGCCTATGATGGCCTTGGCAATGGTGGGGGGCTGTGTGGCCTTGCCCCATGTGGTTCCTGCTGCAGCTGTTTCCACAGGATCATATTGTGTAGCATGGGACATACTATGAACATTTGTATACATGTAGCTGGAGAGTACTACAATGCTCCACTGGATATGTCCAAGCAGTGGAACCAAGACCTGAGCTTCCCAAGCACATGCTCTTTTATGATTCTGGTTTGTGTATGTGCCTCATTATGGAGTTCTTGTTCAGGTGTGTGTGCATTTCTGAGGGGTGTCATCAGCCATGGCTCCAGTGCTTAGCCGGCATCCCTCACTAGGTGGCCATATGGGATGTCCCCCATTGGCAAATGACTGGTACAGCTGTGTCATATGCCAGATGTGGGAGGGAGTCGTGATAGCTTTCAGGGCTGCCAGCACACACATTCAAGATAATGCCCTGGGCATCGCACATGACCTGGCAGTTGATGGAGGGGAAGCCCTTGTGGTTTATGTAGACCCTACCCCACTCACCAAATGGTGCTTTGATGTGTATGTGCATGCAGTGTATAGCACCCACTACCTCAGGGTATTCTGCTATTTGGTGGTCAATGTCTCACGGGTGTTGAGGAAATATATGTGCTCACCAGTATGTGCTGACATGGCATCCAGGAACTGGTGGAGTACCCTGGATGCTGATGCCTGAGAGATCCCCATGATATCCCCAGTTGGTCTTTGGAAGGTACCTGTGGCTAGTATTCATAAGCCTACACATACCTTGGTATCCACTGGAATGGGTTCCCCTTTGTTGGTTCTGTGTGTGAGGCATGGCTGGCACAGCTCAACAATTTGCTGTAGAATGTCCCTGTCCACCCTATGGTGCTCCACTATCTCCAGCTCATGTAGCCCCTGGTAGGTTACCCTGGGTGTGTACACTCCTTCCTCCTCCTCACTGTGGGTTGGTCATCAGCATTCACATCTTCACCACACTCAGCCTCTTGCACATATTGATATATGAGAGCGACAGCAGCCCCTAACATTTTGTTAGTTTTGTCAGGTAAAATTTCCCCGTCTGTGTACACTGGTGGTATAGAGTATGTGGGAAAAAACAAACTAGAAGGTGTTTGCATAGTTTACAATAGTGTGCTAGGCTGTTCCATGTGTAATTGGCTGATTCTGATACATTTCACCTGCCAGCTATGCTAGTTCTACTTGTTTGCCTTCCTACTGCTGTTTTCTCTTCCCATTGTCTTCCTGTTTAAGCCCTGAGGCAGAACTCGCATACCCAGTGCTCAGACGTGAACAGAGCTGCTATTTCCTGTTTTTTTTTTTTGTTTAAAACTCAGTGCACGGCGTGCACACCTGTTTAGGCAATCTAAACACTGCTAGGCAGCCTCAGGCACTCCCCGTTCCTTAGCTGTGCTTAGCTAAGGGCAAACTCGGGCCACAGAGCTCCAATAAGCTTACAGCATGCATGACACTCCCCCTTATGAGGTCTTCCACCTCTTAAGACTTATACAATGGTGTTGCTGCATCAACACGGTTGGGTGCAAGCTAACACTGAGAGGAAATCTGTGATTTAGTATCAATCCCCTCATTTGCATAAAACAGAATGCTAATTCATAGTTACCACACTCACACTCAGCCTTCCCCCTTAGCAACCACTATTCTCCGGTACTGTTGACTTACGCATGCTACTGACTATAATGGTAAAATGCTGATTTGGGTTTAAAAGCTTATTTCCACCTTTTTTTCTTATTTTCGGGCTGATCTCGTTTGTGCACCACTGCCCTATGCTTAAATGGCTGAGATCGGCCAAAAAAAAAAAAGTTGTTTTTTTTATAATTTTGCATCTATTTTTTATGCCAATGGCCATATATTTGGCCATTGACATGCCTGCTACATTGAATACATGCTTTCTTTTGAGCTGTCATGCCTCCGTTTTGTAATTTGCAGAAATGTATTCTGTTAGTAACCAAATACATTTCTATAGGTTACACTATTCCTACACAGACTGCTGCCTGCTTCCTGGATCACTAATTCACCTCATTTGCATGGTTTTCCCAGCAAATGAGGTAATTAGCATATAGCAGTGGTGTCCGTGCAGGAATAGGGTAGGCACGCTTGTGCATGTCTTGAGGGCTCATTCCTGGATCACTCGGTGGCCATATTGCATGCAGCAGCTCTTGCACTATTCAGGCACTCCATGCAGAGCTTGCTGAATCTGGGGGGGTAGACTTTTTTCTGCAGTTGTACTCATTATTTTTTAATGTCTATGTAGCAACTGATTCTACGCTTAATTATTCATTAGCCTAGAGGATAAAAAATGCCATGTTTTCTCACTGAAACACAAGCACATATGATAATGGTAGTAAGAGTAGCCAGAATCCTTTCAAATGTCAACTTTCTCTTTTCAGGACAAGAAATGCTGCTCTCTTGATCGATGCTGCATTTCTGAAATAAACATAGTTCTTAAAGCATTAAAATCACCAATGGAGTCCTCTCTTTTCCAACATACTTTTATTATCCATCCTCTCATGATGATTGTCAGCCTTGCCTATAACCAAACTAGTTAAACTGATTACACAGGGAGTGCCCTATACTAAGCTGTCAACTTTTCCAGTCCAAGACACTACTGGGAACTCACAACACTAAAGTCATTCAATTTTTTTGCACTTATTCCCACTACTGTGCATTGATGGAATTAGCGTATTTACGGAAGAGTGACATGACATGTAAAGTCCCCCCACATGCGAGTAAGTGAAGCCCCCCCCAAACACACACATAAGGGAAGGTTTGCCCTCACTTTTAAAAAAAAAAACATCAGGGCATAAAACCTAACAACATTACTTGTAGAAATTTTATTCAAATGAGCACTGAGGGAGTCAATGTAAGGTGTAGGATCCAGTTCTATCAATCAGAAAATGGCTATAGTAAGATATGCAAATAACACTCAGTGTTTTCCATTTGTTTACATGGATAGTGACTGTTATTAAGGAAACATTTATATTTACCTCTTTCATTTCATTTCAAAGCAGTTTTGTTTTATGGCTTACCTTAAGGTTTTGTTTACTGCATAAAGGTAACAGCTGTGTTTTGAGTGATAAGCTCTGTGAACAAAATGATATAAGCTAGAGCACACTAGTATTCAGTGCTTTACAGTTTTATTACCTATAAAACAGTCACAGAAGTCACTTGAAAAGACTGTGATGAAAAAGCTTCACACTTTAATGTAGTGTAGGCTTCAAAATCTAAAGCAAAAAGGTACTTCACTACAAAGGAAAAAAAATGACACCGGTCACTGCAATCAATGAGAATTGCCTAGGAAACAGAAAAGTGCCACTCTGAAGCATACAGTTGTAACAGTGCTGTTTTTTTTAACTGAAGTCTTAAAGCTACATACACCACACTGTCAGGATGTTTCACATAACAATATAGCTGCATTTTACAGATTGCCCCTGTCCATAAGGGACATAGGCACTGCCCCAGGTGTGAATTTGCAATTCCCCATCCATTGATCCAAACTGCATTTGAAGAAGGCCAGGGAAAGACTCTGTTTAATTGAATAGGAGGCCTGCTCCAAAGAAGGGGTAATCAGTGTGACACATATCTGTCTCCAACATGTTTTGTTTTAGACACTGACTAGGTTAAATCCCTAGATCGTGACTCTCATGCTATTTGTCTTGTGGATTTGTAGCAGCTCATCAGGGTTAGATTTGTGAGTGCTTTGCAGGTTAGGCATAAATCATCCCTTAATAGTCTGTAGGAGACAGAGTAAAAAGATAGGGCTTTTATTCTGTCCGCTTAGGACATGTTGTTAGGACATGTTGTTTACACCCTGTATTTTCTTTGTGATGAACCTCTGTAGTCAGTCCAGCTGTTGTTAAATGTATTGTCAAGAAAAAATATATATTTTTTCCAAACTATGCACTTTCATATTTTTTATGTTTTCAATAATACTATAATATAAGATGAACATTCAGTGTTCTGTAAACATTTTAGCAAAACCATTACTTACTGAAACAGAACTGTTTAACCATGGCAGTAATAAATGAATCACAGAGGAATTAAGAATGGGATTTTGATCAAACCAACTTATCTATTTGAGGCATGGATGTTAAGAAAACAGTCCCCTCAAGAGCAAAATGAAGTTAAGCTCTCTGACAAGATGCTGACTCAAGCAATTGTGACAAGAAATGACTGAAACCCAGGGAATGCATACAATATTCAAAGCCAAGAAAACACACCAAAAAAGCAGGGGACAATCCTCTCGCCCATTTCTTGGCTGTACCAATTTACACCATCACACTACCAATTCAACCTTCCAGGGAAAAGCAGAATACTCACGCGCTAATGATTGCATATATGCATGCCAATCACTAGTGTTTCACAAACAAGCCTGGCTCCCATTGAGAATACCTAGCAAGCCGTTTATGATTAAAGAAACACAATCAGAATTATTTTTAGTACACAGAGCCTCAGCTGCTCTAATGTACAGCAAGTTACTGAGAAAACTGAAAGGTCTCTTCACCAAGACAGTTTTATTGAGCAATTAAGTGCTTCTGTCTGTCAAATTCAGACTTCATCAGAATTAAATTCACATTGCGCCAAAGATCTACATATAAATTATACATGACGTAAATAGTCATATGATTAGGATGAACAAATTAAAGAAGTACAAATAAACAAAACAATAATCATATGACTAATTACAACAAGGATATGATTGGTTAAGGTTTTTGCTTCTCAAGCACAAGGTACAAGGTTTGATCCTGACCTCTTCCCAGTGTCTGTGTGGATTTTGCTTGTTCTCTCCATGTCTTTATGAGGCTCCTCCAACCCTCTAAAAACATACTGGAAGTTTCCACCTCAAACACACCTAAAACTGAATGGAGTTATGGGCATCAGTACATAATTAAAGGTGGTGCCTGTTGGAGGAAGAGTTGTGTAAAACCAACCAGTTTAGGCATCAACTGTGTTTCATAGTATCCTACAGCTAGGAGAACAATAAACGCAGGCTGTGTGCTGTGTTAGAGGTAGCCAATTGATGGTGTAAAAACTGGCTTGATGTTATTCGGTCATGTTGAATAATGTCATCAAAAATGGGCATAGGTATTTGCCGGTGATAAGTGGGTCAAGGACTTGGCCAACTCCAACCTATGCCAGGGACTGATGCAAGTGGTGGGATGGTGTAGGTTTTCCTATCAACCAGTGTGTACCAAGCATAAAGCCTAGCATCCCTGGGTCAATAAGCTCCTGGGATAGTTCTGTTGAGTGAAAGGCAGACTTAAATCCAATCAACCTGCCAAACATGAACCAATGATTGTTACACTGAATATAGCTTCACTGATGAGATGCAGTTTGGAAGTGGATGACCAGGTGACAAGGTGAAATATCAGGGCAGCAAAGCCACTTTACCACAAAGGTAGAGAAAAATCAATGAATCAAAGAGCCAGCAAGAAGAAAAACAAATCCAAATGAGACAACCACTTTATTCGAGTTGAGCGCTTTCCTCTCCACTAAAGAGACTTCATCAGAACAATGTGTACACAACACCCAGCCTTTTATATACCCTCAGCAATTAATCAATCAGAACTTTAATGAGAATCAATTAAAAGCAGAAAAATCACATTGGTAATAAAATCCCCTTCAACACTTTTACAATTAATTATCATAATCAAGTTTAATATAAAGACTTAAAATTCCTTGTAAAAAACAACATTAAAACCATCTTAAAACTGTATATATATATATATATATATATATATATATATATATATATATATACATACACACATTGAATTCTACACAGTAACAAATTAGTTCAGTTAGCCTAAAATATGGTCCATTTTCAAAATACTGGATATACTTATTTCATTGATGCCTGGATACTGAGAGACATTAAAATACAATTGCCACCTCAGTTCCAGTACATCCAAGTGAACATTCAGTATACATCCCTGCACATTTGACCAATTGTTGACTGACAAAAATTTAAATTGGTGGCCCTGATGTTCTTCTACATGCCTATACAGGGCACTAGTGATTCCACAATGCCTAATGTCACCAAGGTGCTCACCGATCCTTACTTTGAATTTCATAAGGAAAGGACAGTGGGATAAAATCTGAAATTACTAAGTCATCACCAGTGAAAAAGTTGGCCTGTTTAGGAAAAAGGACTGGGGTAGAATCCATGATTGCAAAGTCATCCCTGGTGAAACAGTTGGCCCACAGCATAAATCATTAGTTGCCACAATCAGCTGCAAGCAGTGGTCAGAGAAGGCTCTAAGGCCAACAGATACCAGACTGAAGACCTGGAAGTTGACTAGAGAGAAAGTACAGCAGTTCAAGGAATTATTCAGGGCTCTAGCACCCCAAGAAGAGGAGGAAATAGGTGAAGATGAAGAGGAGTGATAGCGCCTAAAAACAGCATGTGTTAGGTCTGCAGAAAAGATATGTGGCCAAGCCAGGTTTGGAAATAAGGTACATAAGGAAAACTGGTGGTGGAATGCAGAAGTCCAGGAAGTCATCAAAAAAAAAAGAAGGAGCGCAGGAAGAAATGGGAGATAGAAAATACTGAATGGGCTAGGAAGGACTACTGGTTGGCTAACAAAGAAGCTAAGAAAGAAGTTGCAATAGCAAAGAATAGGGCATCAGTGGCACTCTACCAACTTCTGAAAAGTGACTCAGTAAGGGGCACAAAGAAACAATATCAGGTTGCAAGGCAAAGACAAAAAGATAAAAAAGATAGTCAGACACCCTTCATAAGGGATGCCAGCAACAACCTGCTTACCAGTCCACAGGACATCAAAGGCAGATGGAAGGAGTATTTCCAGCAGTTTCTGAATGAAGAAAACCTCACAGAAGCTGTACTGCCCCAGAAATAGCCTACAATTAGAGAAGAAGAGGAGCCCACCCTAGAAGAGGTAAGAATAGCACTAAGGAAGATGAAGTCTGGGAAAGCAGCAGGCTCAGATGAGGTGACAGCAGATATGATAAAGTGCTGGGTGAGATAGGGGGAAATGGCTCCTGAGGGTACTAATAGCAGTGTGGAGAGAAAAGTGTATCCCAGATGACTGGAGAATAAGCATACTTGTGCCAGTGTACAAGAACAAATGGGACATCCACAACTGTGGGCAGTACAGAGGGATCAAACTCCTACCACACTGCATGAAAGTTCTGGAGACAGTGATTGATAAACAGATATGCAGAGTAGTAGAATGTAAGATGAGAGATGAACAGTTCGGATTCAGATCAGGATGAAGCACAATTGACCCAATGTTTGCATTGAGACAGATACTTGAGAAGAAGCTAGAAATGAGGACAGAGACCAACTGGGCATTCCTAGACTTGGAGAAAGGATATGACAAAGTCCCAAGAAAGCTAATCCAGGCAGTACTGCAATGGTTTGAAGTCCTGGAAACATTGATAGAATTAGTGTACAAGGACCCAGTGACTCAAGTACGAACAGTGTTCAGCCTCACAGAGGGATTCCCAGTGGGAGTGGGTGTACATCAGGGTTCAGCTCTGAGCCCACTGCTGTTCATACTGGTGATGGACTACATTAGCAAACAGATTGGAGGGGACAGATCAGCAAAGCTGCTGTATGCAGACAATATAGCAGTACAGGCAAACTCTGAGCTGAACTTCAGCAAAGGATAGGAGAATGGAATGCAAATCTGAAAGCAGTGAAAAAGTTGGCTCACAGCCTGAATCACGTGGCCACAATCAGCTGCAAGCAGTTTTCAGAAATAAACAGAGGCTAGGATGAAGACCTGAAAGTTTACTGGAAAGAAAGCACAACAGTTCAAGGAGTTACTCAGGGTTTTAGCATCTCAAGAAGATGACATAAGTGGAGTCGAAGAAGAATGTCAGTGTCTCAAAATAGTGTGATTGAAGACTATAAAACAGATGCAAACAGATATGTGGCTGAGTCAAGTACGGAAATAAGGTACATAAGAAAAGCTGGTGGTGGAATGTAGAAGTCCAGGAAGTCATCAAAAGAAAGAGGAGAACAGGAACAGTGGGAGATAGAAAAGATGGACAACTGGCACAGAATTTCAGGAGTAATGCGTGACAGAAGAATAGCAAAAAACTGAAAAGTAAGATACATAAAGCAATGGTGTGACCAGTACAACTGTATGTTATAGAAACCTGAGCAGTGAAGGAACAGCAGTTTAGAATGCTAAACATGATAGAGATGAAGTGCCTGAGAAGTGTGGTTGGATGAACACTGTGGGACAGATGAAGAAATGATGACATCAGAACAGAATCTAAACTTGCTCCAGTTGTTCAGGTCAAAGAGATCACACTATGGTAGTTTGGGTACATGTGCAAGAAAGCAGAAGATGATTTGGTGAAGAAGATTTGTGAGAGACAGGAAGAAGTCAAGAGAAAACAAAGATGTCCAGCAATGGGATGGGATGGATGGATTGTGTGAGAGAAGACCTATGGCAGTCATGCATGACCCTTGAAGAAGGTAGGAAAGTGTCTCTGAATTGAGAGAGGTGGCAATAGTTGATGCTACACCCAAACTCCATGTTGAAAATGGGAAAAACAGGACTAGTAATGATGATGATGATGACGATGATGAAATTTACATTATGTATTAATTATATATATATATATATATATATACACACACACACACACACACACACACACACACACACACACACACACACACACACACACACACACACACTTAGGTTCATAAGTAGGTACTAGGCTATCAGCCCTGGGGCCTATATAAGCCTAGCCAAAATTGGTCCCTAGCTTTCGCCACCCAAGAAAATTATGTTCCTGTGCCCCTGTCAAGCAGTGCCACAGCAGAAGTGATACCCCAGGGTGAATTTTCTATTTCCCATCCAGTCGTCAAGATTTTTCTTAAAGAGGGCCAATGAGGAGCTTTGCTTGACATGAATGGGTAGTTTGTTTCAGAGTATGGGAAATCTCTGGGACAGGAATCTATCCATCCAGCATGTTCCGTTTATTGTGGTGACAAGGTTTAGGTCCCTGGAGCGTGTGGTATGGAGAGATTGGGATTTCTTTAAGTGTAGCATGTCCAACAGCTCTGGGTTTGACATAGCTTTGTATGTTAGGCAGAGATCACCTCTGAGTAGATGATATATGGAGTAGAGCTGGAGTTATTTGAGATGGTCTTTATATGGCATCTGTTTGATGCCAGTAATCCTCTTAGGGAGGTCTTTTTGTGGCCTGTCCAATTGTTGTAGGTGTCTTGTGAGATACATGCCAAATGGAGCATTGTACTCTATAATGGGTCTGATGAGGGATGAGCAGAGAGGAACAATGACCTCCTTTTTTCTAGAGGAGAACATTTTTGTGATGAGGTGTGCCACGTAGAAGGATTTCCGGTTTATCTTCATAACAGCAAAACACAGTGGTGCGATTGCTCATATGAGTGAATCATAACCACAAAACTTACAACAGCGACAGTTGTAAATGTTCGAAAATCAGCAAATTGAAAAGCCGATTCACTGATTTTCGAACATTAATGTTGAAAAAAACATTAGATACAAGTGTAATGCAGGGGGACAAGCCCCTCTGTGACCCCACACCCCCTATTTTATTATTCTAACTCCGAGATCGCACTACAGTGGGGAAAGGAACCATTTTCCAATTACCACTATAGTGCAATCTGCCCCAGTATGTCGAATGTGCAATGAGCGAATCTCACTGTGCATTCGCTCATTGCACATTCGAGCCTTTTTCCGTTCAGTGTTTGCAAACTTTGCAAACTGCCTTTCAGAAAATTGCTGTTCGCCCTTGTGCAATACGCACATGTAAAGGTAAACCATGATTTCCTGACTACTGTGGCGATGTGGTTATCAAAGGAGAAACTACTGTCCACCTGTGTCCCGAGGTCTCTTATCACACTTTCAGTGTTTAGTGAGCGACCGCCTTTGTGGTAGTTCATGGGTACCGAGTTTTTCACAAAGGGGATGATAATGCACTTCTTGGCACTGAGCTTGAGGCCATGACTTTGACACCAAGCATCTGTCTCTGTGAAGGCCTTTTGTAGAATGTCTGCATCATTAGGTGATTCTATTATGGCTCCCAGTTTGTAGTTATCTATGAACTTTGTTAGCCAAAGACCTTCTGTGTTGGCCTGCACTTCAGAGAAGTAGATGCCAAACAGGAGAGGACCCAGGACCGAACCCTGTGGTACACCACTCATCACTGGTCTGAAGTCGGACTTGGAGTCGGCTACTTTTACTGTGTGGGTTCTATTAGTGAGCCAGTTGGCCACCCACCTTGTGACATAGGGATTTATGCCCAGTTTACTGAGTTTATCTATAATTCCAGAGTGGGAGATGAAAGTCTTGGCAAGGTCAAGGTAGGCTGTGTGCACTACCTTGCCCTCATCTACGGCTCTGGTGACTGCTTCAAAGAAGTCACTCAGGTTTAGCAGACATGATCTACCTTTTACAAACCCAAACTGAGTGGGGTCCAGGGTTTGGAGGTTACCTATGTCCTTGTTTATAAGCTCCAAGATGATACATTCCATGGCCTTGCAGACCAGGCTCATCAGGTTAATGGGGTGGTAGTTTCCGGGGTCTGTGGTGGCACCCCTTTGTGCAGTGAGATAACCATCACTGTGCGTCATTCAATATGCACATAGCCTGAGGTGAGGCTATGATTGAACATGGTATTTAGGTCTGGTGCCAGCTTGTTCTGTAGTTCGTGCAGTACACAGCCTGGGATGTTGTCTGATCCCATGGATGATGTGTTCTTGGCTTTGGAGAGTGTGGTCTTTACTTGTTCATCCATGATTACAGGGGCTTTGCATTATTCTGGTATTAAGACGGGCCCTTTGGAGGGGGGGTGGGGGGATAAAGTTAGCACTGAACCTATCTGCCAAGATGTTGGCAATATCGGTTGGTTCTGTATATTTAGTGCCATTGTGCTGTAGCCAAGAGCAGATCTGAGTGTTGCCACTAAGATTCTTGACATAGCTGTAGAATGCATTGTGGTTGTCTTTGGAATCAGTGGCAATTTTATTTTCACAACTGGCTTTGGAGGATTTTATGAGGGATATCAGCTTCTTGCTGAGGCTGATCAGGGAGTTCCTCCAATCTTGTTATGTTACTCTTTTTTGCAATAGCTTCTTCCTTTTGTTGTAGAATTTGTTTATGGCAGGGGGACCATGAGATTGGCTTCCTTTTTTTGGAGGATAGTGTCTTGGTTCTGTTGGGGATGGCACGTTCCATGCACTCGTGTATGTGCTTATACAGTGCATTTGTGTAAGATTCAGCCGCCGTACCTCTATTTTCCATCTGCAATGAGGATGTGAAGTTTGTCACTTCTGTCTTAAGAAGCATGAAGTTGGCTTTTGAGTAGTTTTTGACAGTGGTTTCCTTAATGGGTGGTGGGGGTGGGATATGGATGTCTAGGGTGATTAACTTGTGGTCGGATCTGAGCAGCAAGGAGTTGACCTCTGGCGTGGAACATCGGTTACCCATATTGGTAATGACCAGGTCCAGGATATAGCTGCCCCTGGTGGGGGTGTGGACAAGCTGATCCAAGGGGTTGGAATTTATGGATTCCAGAAAATGTTGAGCGAATGAGTTGGTACATGAGTAGTTTTCCCAGTTGATGGTGGGGTAGTTGAAATCACCCATAATTAAGGTATTGGGTTGTACCTTAATATTTTCCAATATCTTAGAAATGAAGAGTGGGAATCCTGGGGCTTGGTGGGGGATCTGTAACAAGCTATAACCTGTTTTTTAGTCTTGCCAAGTGTTAGTAGCACTTTGATAATTTCGGATGCATTATGTTGAGCAACTAGCCTGGAGGTGTGGATATCCTTAAGGAACATGGACACGCCTCCACCTTTAGTGTTTTGGTCCAGGATAGGTGGCCGAAAGGTGTGGTATGAATTATAGCCTGGTAATGAAGGTGTGCTCTCTGAAGCCTTGAACCAGGTCTCTGTCACTGTACAGATGTCAATGTTCTCCATTTTAAGGAGTGCCTCGAGTGAGTGCATTTTGAGGTTTAGACCTCTAGCATTGAGTAGCACTACTCACAGAGTTTGATTGCTTGTAGCTTTTATGGTAGTGAATTTGGCATTTGAACCTTGCCTAAAAAAGGCACTATAGGGGTGGCAAGAGCCTTAGTCAGTATCAGGAATCCCAGGGGCGACAGGTGCAGGCCATCTCTGGCAAAGCATCGTGGTCTGTCCACCATGTCGACCCAGGCAGACAGATACTGGATCCCCTTAGAATGACATTGGCACTATGTGATTTTAATTCTGATCTTCTTATTTCTTCTAGGATGGACTCTTCTTCCTCTGATGTTGAAGGGCAAAAGTGTTTATTTTTTCTATAAATCTGTCTTGGTAAAGATACCTTTCTTTTTTTTTAGTTTCTTTTGTTTTCTATTTTGTTTGGCTGTTACAGGTCGATACTGTTGATGTTATTTACAGGTTATTGAGAAAAAAGTGCAGTAGTTTGAAATGTTTTATAGCTTTGAAAGATGTGAAACAGCACTGTCACACAGCAGGCAGAAGCTAGGTGTAGCTCTGATGGACTAACAAATTTAAACTTTAAAACAAAAAAGCACTTCAGCCTGGTGTGTGTGTGTGTGTGTGTGTGTGTGTGTGTGTGTGTGTGTGTGTGTTTGTCTGTGCAAAAGCAGGCATGTATATGGCAGTAAGAAATGTTTTACAGCTTTTAAAGTTGTTACTATTTCCTGGTGCTGCTGTATAATGGATGCTGTGTATGCTCTATCAAGTGACTAGAGCAAACCAACTCTTAAAGTTGTGCATGACATAGGATCATGATCAGGGCTTTGGTCATAACCAGATTATGTATCCGAGACATGAAGACCAAGAAATTCACCTCGAGAGTGAAGTTTGAGAGGTGAATCATGTAATCTATGTTAAGAATAAGTTTACGATCAGTGACCTGATCAAAATTCTTTGTAGTGCATGGAGCTTTACCTGCTCCAAACATTACCAGTTAGAGGAAAAGTAAAGTGTTGAAGAGCAAAGTGTTTTATCGCTTTCAAAACTGGTAAAAGATTTTAGCAGTGTCAAACAGACAGCAGGCAGAAGAAAAGTGCCCCTCTGTGGAACTAGCGGCTAGCTCTTACACATTTTATTCTGCCACACTTTCTTTTCAGAAGTGTAGCAAAGCGGAATTCTAACAATTTTTAAAAGCTGTCTTACCTTCTGCTGCTATTATTTGATGGCCAGTAGTTTTCACTGTCAGCAACTAGTGTGAGACCCACCCCCAGATTCAGCAAGCTCTGTACGGTGTGCATGAATAGTGCAGGAGGTGCTGGAGGCAATATATCCACCGTGCGATCCAGGAATAAGCTCCAGGGACTTGCATGAGTGCTCCTGCACTATTCCTGCACAGACACAGCCCCTGTATGCAAATTACCCCATTTGCAGGTGAAAACCATGCAAATGAGGTGATCCAGGAAGCTGTGAGCCGGCCGTGCAGAACTAGTGCAGTGTGCAGAAATGTACTTGGTTAGTAACCAAGTACATTTGAAGATTGGGTAGAGATGGGTGAAGGCTGCCAGCCTAGCTAGATAGAATTGTGCAGATAATTCTGTCATTTGTTAATGTGAAATGTTGAACTTAAAACAATGTGGCAACATTGCCATCTGTTGTAAGGAAAACTAATTCAAGCATTTCAAATCTTTCTTTTGAAGTTAAAATAATTTCAAATCTATCTTTTGATCTATAGAGCTCGGAATCAGTCTGTCTGAGCTATCACATTCTTTCTATTGTTTTAACTTAAGGAATAATTACTAGAATTTACATGTGGAATGTCCTTTATTGCTGTAAGTGTAAAAGAATGTAAATGTAGTTTCTGTGTGGCCTAGGAATCAGGAAGGTGTAAAAGATGATGCAATGTTTAGCAGAACTGCAGTTTCAATTTAAACAGTGAGAACCAGAGATTATTAAGCATTTTTGTCTGACTATCTAACTCATCAGCAGTGCCTGTGTCTTAAGTAAGTTATCTTAGAAGTGTGTTTTCTTGTAGAAATAGCTAGGACTATAAAGATTAGACTAAGTGTTTTCTGTTATGTCAGAACTGTAATACTGAATTATTTTACATTTCTGTGTGATCTCTGAACTCTTGAATAGCACTGTGGTGTAGTAGTATTGTCTTGTGTTTTTAGTATTTATTATTATATATTTTTAAAACCTTTTAAACTGAGGCTGGTTTATGTAGAGATAAATTAAGCTCTAGAGTACATTGCATGCTTATAAGTGATCCTGCAATAAGCCCTTCCAATAAGCCTTGATTGCTTAGTTACACTACTATTGGATAATAATATTGCACAGTAATAATTGGACATCCTTTTAACTCATTCCCTCCAGTACAGCTCCTTTGAGTGTGTACCTTTAACTCCCAGTGGGCATGGCTTCAGCCTTTAAGAAATTAAGTTATCACCTTACAATTCTAACAAACAGTCATTGTCATAGGTCCGATATCAATACAATTGTGTTTGCCATCATGTATGCTTGAAGATAAAACATTCTGATACCTTGTATGTAGCATGGTTTTGGAATTATTAATGCAAATATGAACAAGCAATATTTGATGCCTAGAGGTGCAGTAGGAGGTAACTGCAGATGCACCTGGAGGTGTCACTCGGATGTAATGAGTTAAGGGCCTTTCGGTAGCTGATAATTATTAGCTGGTGGTGGGAGAGAATTACACCATATAGTATGGGCATAGGGGCACAGCTGGAGAATCTGAGTCAGCCTTTTCCAGGAGTGTCTGTGAAGTTGTATAAATACTTATCTCTAAGTGTGTGTATGTCAGCTACTTGGACAGGGACATGAAGTACTGGTTGGACAGAGAGGGTACTGGAGGTTTTAGCTTGCCAGCTAGGCTGAGATCTGGACCCTATAACTGTGCCAGTGGGGAGTCTTATTGGGGACCTGGAGAGCAAGGGAGCAACCAACCCTGGACTGACTGTGATCTCTGTGTGCTCTTAAGGGAAATTGCACTTTACTGTGTATATTTGTTATCCTTTCCTTATATATGGGACACCCTCTCTGATGTTAGTGGTGAGGACTGAAGCTCCTTGATTGCTGAGCCATGGCACTGGCATAACAGTACATTTCTACAAATATAAAACAGAGCCATGACAACTCCAAGTAAAGGGTGTATAGTATGTGTAAAGCATGCCAATGGCCAAATATATGGCCATTGGGATAGAAAACAATTGGCAAAAAAAAAAAAAAAAAAAAACCTTTTATTTTTTTTAGCCGAGTTCAGCTGTTTAAGCGTAGAGCAGCGGTGCACAAATGGAATCAGGCTGAAAATAAAAACAATACCTAAAATAAGCACTTTAACCAAAATCACTATTTTGCCATTATACTCAATGGCAGGCAGAAGACAACATGGTCATTAAATAGTGGTTGCTAAGGGGGAAGGCTCAGTGTGGGACCTGTAACTATGCATTAGCAGGCAATCCTATGCAAATGAGGGGAATAATAGTAATCCCAGATTTCCCCTCAATGCAAGCCAGCACCCAACTGTGTAAGTGCAGGAATAGCATGGTTCAAGCCTACGAGTTAGCTGACATCATGGGGGGTATCAGGCATACTGCAAGCTTATTGGAGCCCTGTGGCTCGGGTTTGCCCTTAGCTTAGCAGAGCTAAGTAAGGGGATGTGTCTGAGGCTGCCTAGCACTCTTTACATTGCCTAAACGGGTGTGTGCACCACTCACCGGGTTTTAAAGGAAAAAAAAAAAGTACACCAGAAAATAGCAGCTCTGTGCACATCTGAGGACTGTGTTTGTGCGGCACACCCCCGGTTTTAACAGGAAGGCAATGGGAAGTGAAAATGGCAGTAGGAAGGCAATCAAGGAGAACTAGCATAGCTGGCAGGTGAAATGTATCAGAATCAGCCAATTACACAGGCAGCAGACCAACCCAGCCCAGAACACCACAATAAACTATGCAAACACCTTACCTTCTGGTTTGTCCCACATAGTCTATTCAATACAGAAGGTCATACTGGGCATACTCCCACACTTAGAGAAATTAAGACCATGTCAGATAACAAAATGCTGAGAGGTCATACTGGGCATGCTTCCACACTTACAGAAATGAAGCCCATGTCTGGCAACAACAGGGGACCATACATATCTGACAGTCATAGATGTTAGTGCATACACTCCTCAGTACACACCAGTCATGCTTTGCACACACATTGGATAGAAATACAGACATATATCCAAGGCCAACACACTACAACAGGCCAAAATTACACATACATACATGTGTGGAAGAGAGTGACAGTAACAAAGATCCTTCCATCGTGAGGCCTGTCCCACCCAGCACACATCCAATTGGCTAATACCACATGATGTGCAAATGTCATTCACCATCGTCATATGCCTCTATTATCCCTCAGAATTATAGCGTCTGTGGTGCTTGTGCTAACTGTGTAACATGATTATACAAGTCAGTAGTCATCTAGCAGTTGTATACACGTACCTGTGGAATACAAATCTGTGTGCGCCTGAGTGTTGTGTGTCTGCCTCTAGATGAATGGGTTATGGCCCATGCACACACACTGCACTCCCCATTGCCCTACTATGGCACACCTGCTGATGTCTTCACCTTGAAATTCACCTTTGGGGAAGCAGTAGCCCAATAATCTCCATGGCACATCCTATAACTGTGTAATGCTGTAGTGTGATGTACTAGTTAGGTAAGAGTTCTAATCCCCGATGTGGCAAATGTGTGTTTGTGTAGGAATCAATGCTTTTTAGACCAGTCACACTTACTACAATTTCAAATGCCCTACTTTGGCATGTCTGCTGATGTCATTCACTGTGAAATACTGTAGTGTGGTATACTAGTTAGGTAGGAGTCCTCTTCCCAGACATAGCAAGTGTTTGCATGTGTGTTTGTTTGTCTGTGTAGAAAGCAATGCTTTTGAGGTTATTCACAGTCACTACAATCTCCATCGCCCTTCTTTGGCAAGCCTGCTGATGTCACTCACTGTGGAATACACCTTTGGGGAAGAAATAGTCCAGTAATCTCTGTGGCGCATCCAATAAATGCGTAATGCTGTAGTATAATAAGCTAGTGAGGTAGTAGTTCTATTCCCAGACATGGAACGTGTGGATGTATGTTTGCGTGTGTAGGGAGCAATGCTTTTGAGGCCATTCACAGTCACTACAACCTCCATTGCCCTTCTTTGGCAAGCCTGCTAATGTCATTCACTGTGAAATACACCTTTGGGAAAGACATAGCCCAGTAATCTCCGTGGCATGTCCTATAACTGTGTAATGCTTTAGTGTAATAAACTAGTTAGGTATGAATTCTATTCCAGAAATGGCAAATGTGGATGTATGTGTGTTTGTTTGTCTGTGTAGGGAGCAATGCTTTTGAGGCCATTCACAGTCACTACAAACTCCACTGCTCTTCTTTGTCAAGCCTGTTGATGTTATTTACTGTGAAATACACCTTTGGGGAATGAGTAGCCCAGTAATCTCTGTGGCACATCCTATAACTGTGTAATGCTGTAGTGTGATATACTAGTTAGGTAGGAGTTCTATTCCCAGACATGGCAAGTGTGAATATATGTGTTTGTTTGTCTGTGTAGGGATAAATGTTTTTGAGGCCATTCACAGTCACTACAACCTCCATTGCCCTTCTTAGGCAAACCTGCTGATGTCATTCACTGTGAAATACACCTTTGGGGAATGAGTAGCCCAGTAATCTCTGTGGTGCATCCTATAACTGCGTAATGCTGTAGTGTGATATATTAGTTAGGTAGGAGTTCTATTCCCAGACATGGCAACTGTGTGTAGGGATTAAATTTTTTGGCCATTCACAGTCCCTACACACACCTACAAATGGAGAACATTGATAACTGTGCAGTAACAGAGACCTGATCCAAGCCCCCAGAGTGAACCCCTGCAATACCAGGTACAGCTCTCACCACACCTGTTAGCACTAAACCAGGAGCAAAACATTAAAGGTTGAGGAGTGTCCATATCCACCAAGGATATTCACACCACCAGGCTACTTGCCCAACAGAATGTGTCTGAAATTATCCCCGGTGCAACTAACAGTAGGTTAGACTGCATTCCAAATTGTATAGCTTGCTACAGATCCCCCACCATGCCCCATGATATCCACTACAGCTTTTGAAACATACTGTGAAATATCATGATACAAGCAAACACCCTAATACTGGGAGACTTACACTACCCTGCCATTAACTGGGAAAACTACTTGTGTACCAACATGTGTGCCCAACGCTTCTTGGAAGTCATAATTCCCAAAGGCCTGGATAAAGTAACCCATAGTCCCACCAGAGGCTCAAATATCCTAGACCTGGTCATTACCAACATGGGAAATCAATGCTTCACACCTATGGTCACCCCATCGGTGGTCAGGTATGCCCATGAGCTAATCACCCTTAACATCAACACCCCTCCCCCACACCCCAGTAAGGACCTCTGTAACACACATCTCCAAAGCCAGTGTCATGCTACGCATGTCAGATGTGACTAACATCATGACACCCATGCAGATGGGAACTGAAAGGACAACTGCTGAATCATACATGAAGGCACTGTATGAGCACATCCATTCATGCATGAATCGTGCCATCCAATATTGAACCAAGATGCTCCCCACCAAGAAAAGGAAGCCAATGTGGTGGCCCCTTGCCATAAACATACTATACAACAAAAGGAGAAAACTTGCAGAAATGGGGGTATTTCCAGGACGCAAAATACTTCCTTAAATGCTACAGTAAGTGGCAGAGATCCCTCATAACATCCACCAAAGCTAGTTACGAACATAATATAGCCAAAGATGCCAAAGACAACTACAAGCAAATCATACTGCTGAATCATACATGAAGGCACTGTATGAGCACATCCATTCATGCATGAATCGTGCCATCCAATATTGAACCAAGATGCTCCCCACCAAGAAAAGGAAGCCAATGTGGTGGCCCCTTGCCATAAACATACTATACAACTAAAGGAGAAAACTTGCAAAAATGGGGGTATTTCCAGGACGCAAAATACTTCCTTAACAGCTACAGTAAGTGGCAGAGATCCCTCATAACATCCACCAAAGCTAGTTATGAACATAATATAGCCAAAGATGCCAAAGACAACTACAAGCCGTCCCATAGCTATGTGAGGAATCTAAATGGCAATGCTCAGAACTGCTGTGAGCTACAACAGGATGGTATTAAATCTACTGCTTTCAGGGATATTGCCAATATCCTGGCAGATCGATTCAGTGCTAACTGCACCCCCCTCCCAACTCCCAAAGGGCCCATCGCAACAAGGATAGATTGACATATTCTGGTATTAATGGCCACAAAGGTAAAAACCACACTCAACAGTGCTATGACAACAGCAGCCATGGGTCCAGTCAACATCCCAGGCTGTGTAATACATGAGCTACAAACTGAACTGGCACCTCAGCTATGTGCCATGTTTAATCATAGCCACAGCTCATGCTTAGTGCCCACTGTGTGGTGCACAGCTACAGTTATCCCAGTCCACAAGGGGGGATCCACCTTAGATCCTGGGAATTACAGCCCAGCAGTATGATGTGCCTGATCTGCAAGGCCATGGAATGTATTATCATGGAAATTAAAACAAAGGCATTGGCAACCTGCAAACACTGGACCCTAACCAGGTTGGGTTTGTGAAGTGCCAATCATGTCACCTCAACCTGAATGATGACTGTGAATCCATCTCTAGAGCCGTGGCGAGGGTAAGGTGATTCACACAGCCTATCTGGACTTTGCCAAGCCCTTCAACACCATCCCCCAGTCTGGAATCATACATAACTATATCAAGCTGGCCATTAATCCCAATATCACCCAATGGGCTGCCAACTGCTGTACTGACACAACCCACACTGTAAATGTAGGTGACACCAAACCAAGCCCCAGACAAGTGACAGTTGGAGTACTTTAGGGTACAGTCCTGGCACCACCCTTGTTTGGCATCTACTACTGTGAAGTACAGTTCAACAGTAAGGGACACCGACAAACAATGGTTGCAGATGACTGCACAGTGGGAGCCAATACTGAATCCCCACATGATGTGGATATTCTACAGAAGGGCCTTTCAGAAAGACATGCATGATGCCTGAGCCATGGCCTCAAGATCAATGCCAAGAAATATATAGTTATCCCCATTGGGAAGAGACATGTAACTGTGAAGTACCACATAGGTGGCAGTACACTAAACACCTAAAGTGTGATACCAAACTTAGAGACACAGGTGGACAGTGGTCTCACCTTTGAGAACCACATCACCACAACAGTCAGGAAACCCACCTATGTGGCACACCTCCCACTAACAGCTTTACATCCAGCAAAAGGAGGCCATTGTCCCACTGTAGGCATCTCTCAGCAGACCCAGTACAGACTACAATGGCCTATTACGTAAGTACCTCACAAGACATCTGCAACAAGTAGAGAGGCTGCAGACATACCTCACGAAATGACCACAGGCCTAAACCAGATGCCCTATGCTGACCATCTGAAAATCATCCAGCTATACTCAGTCACATAGTGTTCTCAGAGGCAATCTGCTTAACATACCATGCCATGTCAAACCCACAGCTGGTGGACATGCTACACTTACAGAATTCCAAACCCTCACAGCCACATGCTCCAGGGATCCAAATCATGTCATCACAATGAATAATCCATTCAGAAGGGATGTGTTCCTGACCCAGAGACTCCCCAGACTCTGGAACAGGCTGCCCATACATGTCAAGCAGAGTGCCTCTTGGCCCTCTTCAAAAGGAACCTGGACAATTGGATGGGAGATAGGACATTTACCCTGGGGATCATGTCAGCTGCCCTGCTAGACAGGGGTGCAGGGAAGTAAATATTGTGGGAAGTCATAGCCAGAGAAATGTCATGTCTAGGTATGTATAGGCCCTAGGGCTGATAGCCTAGTATCAACATATGACCCTATGAACCTATGAACTACACTTTCCATTGCCCAACCTTGGCAAGGTTGCTGATGTCACTCACTTTGAAATACACCTATGGAGAAGGAGTAGCCCAGTAATCTCCATGGCACATCCTATAACTGCATAATGTGGTAGTGTGATGTACTAGTTAGGTAGGAGTTCTATTCCCTGACATGGCAAGTGTGGATGTTTGTGTGTGTGTTTGCTTGTCTATGCAGGGAGCAATGCTTTTAAGGCCATTCACATTCACTATAACCTCCATTGCCCTTTTTTGGCAAGCCTGCTGATGTCATTCACTTTGAAATATACCTTTGGGGAAGGACTAGCCCAGTAATCTCTGTGGGGTGTCCTATAACTGTGTAATGCTGTAGTGTGATATACTAGTTAGGTAGGAGTTCTATTCCCAGACATAGCAACTGTGAGACTTGCTGTTTGTCATTCGTACCCTGTGTGTCAGTGGCTGTGAGTGTGTAACAACTGGACTCATCATGGAGTAGGTTTTGGATATTTCTTATATGGTGGGCCTATTATATTTCACAATGTCCGTCTTACAAGGATAGGGAGGGTGGCCTAATGATTAAGGTGTTTGCCTTACAAACACAAGGTGCAGGATTCGAGTCTCCCAAGAGATAATTGGCTAAGCTTAAAATGGCTCGCAAGGGCAGCTAGCTTAGTACTAATCTATGAATCTATCTATGAGCAGATGTCAAACAGCATAGAGGCTGGGGTTGACAATCCATACCCCTACTTGTGACATCAAGGCCTGGCGAACAATTTAGGCAACCCTTGTATTACCCAGAGAACACTTTCAACCCATGTCTCATACACAAACACACTTGGCTAGGCAACAACCATTATGCTGGTAGTTCCCTGCATATTGCCCACACATAGTAACCATGGTGTGATTGCAGCAGACTACAGAGGGCATGGAACCCTGTCCCATCACTACAATACATAATTGCATACAGTGCTCCTTCACTATGTTCCCCACTGGACACCTGCAACAAATGTAGTGCCAGCAAATGTAACCCACAAAGGGCATACCATGCCTTATACACATGTCCTGTATGGACAGATGCCACTGACAGCAGGAATACCCGTATCATGCTGTCAATGTAGGTGCAGGGTTAACCTGGTGTCCAGTGCCAGTTCCCACCACATGAGGCCAGGAATGGCACATCTGATGATAACAATCTGTGTACACAACATGCCCCAGACACCACAGGAACACTTCCACATGTCAGAGAACATGCATGTAGGATGTGTGCACAACCCAGACACCGTCCATGTCATGGACTATAGAACACATACATGGCAAGCACTGCACAGCACTAGCCACCCAAAACAGTAACCCAGATGACTGGTTGGTGAATACGATACCCACCTGTGTGGGCCAATCCAGACATTTACACCCCTGAGCCACACTGCAGACAATTTTCATGTGGCCTGATGCTAAGGTATACCCGTTACCTAGCCTTATACAGCCTTCTGGCACAGTCATCCACTACACACCTGTGAAGCAATGCACCCATATATGTCAGTACTGGCAACCTGTGTCTGTGTCTGTGTGTGGAGTATAATGATTTGGACACCATTCACACTCACTAAACCTCCTATTGGCCTACTGAAGCATGCCTTCTAATGTCAGACACCTTCATATACCCTTTGCCCATATATCATCCTGATAACCCCTGTGGTGCATGTGATACCTGTGTATTACTGTATTGTGGCAAACTAGCTAGTTAGGAAGTCTAATCCTGACCCTGCCAACTGTGATAATGTGTGTGAGTCTCTGAGAGAGTGTGGCTGTGTCGACGTTGACACCTGTTCATGTAGACAGGCACATGTACTACATCTACCTTACCCCCCTTTATCACTGATGCAGATGTCACTCACCATCAGATATACCTTTGGACAGCTCCCTAACATGTAAGCTTTGTGGCGCATGCATTAACTGCATAGACATCTGATAGCAGTACATAGTTGGGCAGGGGTTTGAAACCCCACAGTGGTAAGTGTGTGACACAAACATGCTTAGGTTTTACTCTCCCACCCCCTCTCTGTCTTACTTTGTCTCTGTCTGTCTCCCTCACTCCCTCTCTGGTGAATGTGGAGAAGTACACCTGCTTTGTTTAGGCAGCAGCTTGTGTATTGCAAGTGATGCTCATGATCAGCTGATGGCCTCTGCATGAATTGCAGTCCCCCACTAGCTGATTGCATGTGGAACAGCTGTGGTAACATTCCCATAGCCAATTGCATGGAAACACACTCCTATACCTAGGAACATCATGTGGGTGTTGGGCCTTTTCATTCACTGTGAGCAGGACCTCATGTTGGTGTTTGGCAAACAGCATCACATATGGTATTGGGATATACCTCTAAAAACATACACTGTGGAGACAGGCCAACAAACAGGAGGGGGGTGTTCCAGACATGACTACAGATTGTCAGTGTTGCTCTTTGGATTAATGTTGGTTTAACAGGGTTTGTATGAATATGGCTTGTCTACATTATTTAATACCTGCCATGACAGTGTTATGTGTTTGAGGAAGCTCCCACCTGAAAGGTTATCTGCAGACTGGGCAGTGTTTGGAGTCTTATGTTTCTTGGGTTACTCACAGATCACCTATCTTAGAATGACAGAAGCATAGTCTGAGGGTTGCAGTGAGTACATGGTGACAGCCATGACAGTTACTGACTTCATATCCCTCATAGTACATATGTCACAAGAAACCCTGTTACAACAGTAAATGTATGAGAGTATCACAGCAACATGCCATTATTGGCCCAGTGTTTGTGGCTCCAGCCACAAGTCTGTCAACCTTTGTACAGATGTCATGCAGTAAGAGTTGCATATGTTCTGTACACCATTATTTATTGACATCATACCTGATAACAAGCCAGTCAGATATCAGACTGCTAGACATGTTATATATATATATATATATATATATATATATATATATATATATATAGAAGGGGTTATTTCTGAGGACATAACCTGGGCATTCTGTGGTTGTGTGTACAGTAGTGGTGTCCGTGTACTTATGGTGATTGTTGACAGTTTGTGTAATGCAAATACATACCTTGGCCGGGTACAGACTGTGGTAGATGTCATTGTTCTTGGTCCTGTTCTATCTGATGTTACATGCTGCACCAGTGTATGGTACCCTATCAGCTCACATGTTTGTAGGGCCAAACACACATGTCCCATACCACAGACAGGCATTGAACCACACTGTGTCATGACCCGGTATATGTAGGGTTAGTGTGTGAGTGGCACATATGAGGATGATATTGATCAGACAGTCCATATAGTGTAATATTAAGCTTGTGTACAATATCTGGCTGTGGCTGTGTCCACATTGGTTGTGGGTATGCACTTTCACACAGGTGACTGTTACTCTGTGCTGTGACATGCCTGTAGAACCTGATATAGTTGCAGGTACATGTGTATTCCCCCATACAAAATGTAGGCCAGTATTGTGGTAGTCTGCCTGTAGTTTGCACAGTGCTTTGCTACATGCCTAGCATCTGAGTGTAATTACCCAGTGTGATGTTATGTCCAGATATTTGCAAGAAGGACTGCTGATGGGCTACCATAACTGTTGTGTATTTCTGACAAAACAGTGGGATTCTGTACAGATGTATATCACTAACTACTGTGTAGTATGTGGGCATGTGACTTCTACACCAGTTATTATGTGTCAGGACAGACAGAAGTGTATGAATGCATAAACTGTGTGGGCATATGTAGTCCAATATTTACATGATATACCCATGTACATGGCTGTTAATCCACATTGTCAGGCTTGGTCCACATGTCTCACATGAAGGGGATCTGTGTATACCTTTGGACTGACCAGAGAGTGCCCGACTGTCCATATATATTGGACATATCTCTGCTGTAGTCCACAGGATCATTACTGTGCTATCAGTGGTACTCTACTATGATGTCCTTAGGATCTCTGTCAGTAACCAATGGCATACATGTCAATAGCAGATGTGACCTCCCACCCACAACATGTCTGTTAAGACAATCCCTGTTACAGTAGCAACAGTCTACATATATACCTGCAATACATACATGACATCCCCTTGCACTAAGAGGTTCAGACTATTGGTGCTGAGGTAGGATGCCACTCCATGTTCTGGACATATGGTAAACATATAAGTATGTATATATATATATATATATATATATATATATATATATATATATCCATGTAGCTATGTAGATATATAGACGTATACATATCTACATACCTATATGTATATATATATATATATATATATATATATATATATATATATATATATATACACATATACAAACACACACACACACACACATATATATATACATATACAAACACACATATATATATATATATATATGTGTATATATATATATATATATATATATATATATATATACACATCTATATGTCTACACATATATAGATATATAGATATATATGCACATATAGTTATAGATATCTACATATATAGACATAAATAAATATATCTGTATAGATATATGTGCACATATCATTATAGATATCTACATATATTGACATATATATATATATATATATATATATATATATATATATATATATATATATATATCATGTACATACAGCTAGAAGTCAGTCACAGCGATTGTTCAATACTATTCAATATGTCTATTGGAAATACAACAACTGTCTTCACAGCTGTCATGGCGTAGTTGTTAACTGTTGTGACTATAGTGTACAGGGTCTTGGGTTCAAGACCTGCAAGGGCTGTTTATTTTGCTGCTGGGCAGAACACAGGCTGTTGGATACAGAGTCATTAAGGCAGTTTTGAGCAGCTTTAAGCTCATTTGCATGGGTTTGCACGAAGCTAAGTGGTGCTAAGGCATGTTTAAGCATATGGGCGCTTACATCATGTAGGCTTTAATAATGAGCAATAAACAACAAAACTGTTCACAGTTGAACCAGGCTGTATATGTTCCAACCACCACAAAAAGGCAGTATAAAACCTTGCAGTTAAATAAATTTCAGTTGTGTCTATTCAGACCAGTTAGTAGAACATCCAGAATACAAAATACCAAAGTCCAAAATATGGAAAAAAGCCCCAAAATGAGTCCAAATGCGATGAATAAAAAGCTCTTTATTGGGATCCAAAAGTGGTGAGCGCTTTCACTAACAAGCTTTAGCAAACCCAAAACTGGCAGAAAAGAAACTGGGTTATATAGTGTAAGCAATTAAAACAATAAAACAATTAAACAATCAGACTTAGGTTAAACCTATAAGAAACTTTAAAGGCATAACATACTTATAAAATAATTACAAAATATAAAATAGCCTATACAGAAACCTAAACACCCTAATATAGACATACAGTTTAGGGCAATCATTATATAAATAAATAAAAAATAAAAAATATATAAAAATAAATATATAAATGCATTAACAAAGTATGAAATATGTGCAAACAACATAAAATCAAAGAATCAAAAGTGTCTAAAATACATCACTTGGTCAATACTTTACATCTTCTGTTCTTAAGTGCAGGTTTAAGTGGTATTCTATCATTTAGACCTGGATGTACATGAGCTTGAAGTTTAACTATCCAGGTTGTTTTTACCTCCTCAGTATGATTAGCAACATCACCTCCTCTACTACTAAGAATATTGACATATAGGACGGAGAAAGTAAAAGTATGCTCAGCTCCATTTTGTAAAACATGCTTGGATAAGGCATTTTGATTCTTTGATTTTATGTTGTTTGCACATGGGCGCTTACATCATGTAGGCTTTAATAATGACTCAGGCCAGCTACATATTTGTATAAGGTTCCAGGACTACAGACAGAGTGTGAGTAGTGTTGTTATATGCATTGTATAGCACCAATGTTACAGGGTTTGTGTGTACATACTAGTGCAACATAGGATGCAGTCTGTCTGCATAGCTCTCAACTGTGGGCCTATCTACAAGATGGCCAGAGGTGTGCCTGTAATGTTTTGTCTGTCCACCACACAGGTCTTGTGTCAGATATATCACTGGTAGTGTGTGTGTGGAGTGCTATCAGTACATGGCTACATCCATTTGTGTTTCTGACTTCATATTGCTGACTAAGGGTATGTTGCAGACTATCCTGTAACACTAGCAACTAGCTCAGTGCATGATAACACTATTTCACATATGGGCTTGTGTTCCGGCCTCTGTCCTCCACCTATATACCAGGCTTTGTCCATATGACATACAGTAAGGGGTTGTTATGTAGTGGCCTGTGATTATGTCATGCTGCCAGTCCTGCCATCATTCTAGTGCTGTTGTGACCCCCACGTATATTGTGGGGTTGGGTCCATATATATGTGGGCTTCATCTGCACAAAACATGTGTGCCCTTCTGCAGTCCAGAGGTCATTGTATGTAACAATGTTATATGCCCTTATAAGTCAGTCTATGGGTGTATACACTATAAATAATCTAGGCTGTTACATGTGAGGGATATCAGCAGTAAGCTGCCTTGCAGTATATGGCAGTACATTACCATACTTTTCACCTTGGGAAAATTGCTGGCCTACTGGTTACTGCCATGCAGACTGGTATGTATGTATGTATGCATCTGCGAATACGTGTGTGTGTATATGTATCTTTGGAATGTTTATTGCTTCCACATTGTACATTCCCTATGGTAGCCAGAGTGTACTGCATGATATGTTATTGATACCATCCTGACATCATACAGGTGGGATGGATTACTGTTAACATCTTGTGCCCATGTTGTGCAAGGTCCTGGGAATGGGACATGCAACAGTTGATATTGTGTTATGTTCTTATATATATATATATATTTATATCTATAGATATATATCTGTATATATATATATATATATATATATATATATATATATTTATATCTATAGATATATATCTGTATATATATATATATATATATATATATATATATACACACACACACACACACACACACACACACACACACACATATATATATATATATTTATATCTATAGATATATATCTATATATATATATATATACACACACACACACACACACACACACACACACACACACACACACACACACACACACACACACACATCTACTTGTCTAAATACATTTCCTGTACTATCGAATGACTGTGCTAGATGACATGTTTGTGAAAACATCAGGGTTATATATATTTGACATGGGTTAGTGGTAAATCACTTTGGCTATGGTGTGCAGGGTCCTGGGTTCAAGACTTGTAGAGGCTGTTTATTTTCTTGCTAGGCAGAACAAGGGCCATTGTATACAGAGTGATTAAGTCTCTTTTAAGCAGTTGTAAGTTTTTTGCACGGGTTTGCACCAAGTTAAGCAATGCTAACTTCCGGTTACAGTTTCTTATACTCAGCTTCTAAATTGCTTATCTTGTGTAGGTATTGCTTACCCCCACACAAACAAGGTTAGACCCACTTACTGCTGCTTAAAAGTGCTTATTCCCACTTCCCCCCGCGCTCATTTCTTTAAAAGAAATGAAAAAGGGTTGATAGGAAAGTGGTGAAAAAGAGGCACTAAGAGGGAAAGACAGTAGGAAAAATAGCTTGGTATGTGCAGGACGGGTGTATGGAAGGTCCACAGCTGCCCATTTCTTCTACAACAGCTGTGCATATACGCTGAATTTGGAGATACATTTGGACACTCAAATCCATGAGAGAGGAGTGAGGACAACACTAATATGCTGTGAAGCCAATTAGACTAGATTACATGTGTCCAGTGGACGTGTGCAAAATGGACAGCTATGTATAGGGCGAGATTTTTTGGGGGGAACAAATTGCCATTTTTTTTTTCAGGTGAGAGTGGGATGTTGGGGCCGGATAGTAGGTATATTTGGGGAGGTAGGTTGGGTAAGATAACAGACAAGACAGCATACAGTGGTGGTATATGACACATGTGGGGGGTAAACACCTTGATGGGGAGGGGTGTTTGGATATCGGATGTCCATGAGCCCCCTAGTGAAAACAGTGGGACTGAGGTCCCCATCCATGGGCAGTCACCACTGCACCTTTACAGCCCCAAAGGTGGCTGTGCTGTGGGGGCTGAGTAGGAGGGCCAGGCCAATCCTCTAGTTGTGATACATGGCCCTCAAGCTGGCATAGCAGATCTCCAAACTCCCAGTGGACCTTGCTACGCACCACGCCCCGGACCTGGTGACGGGTGGCAGTGTTCTGTCCACGCCCACTCCCGGGGAGGTGAGCCCCATCCCCTGAGGTGGTTACACCTAAAGTTGGTGCAGAACCAGTGGACGAGGAGGTCCCAGGGTGGGTCCCAGATGTGCGTGCTGGTGCCTGGTGCCATGGCCAGCTGAGGTGAGACAGGTTGGTCCGCTGGGACCGGCCTTCTCAAATGTGCTATAGTGTTTCAATTTTACAACATATGTGGGTTAGTAATAATCAACACATTCCAGGATTAGGTATAACAGCATGCATAGATATTTCCATTAACTCAAAACACCAGATATGGAACAGTTGCATAGCAAACAGAACACATGCATATATGGAGCCACAGTGGCCATTACAACAGCATGCAAGTACATTGATGGCAGCATGCCACCAATATGGGAGTGTTTCAGCATGGCACATGCAAAGAAACAAATTTAAATATTTATCATACAATAGGACATATGTCCCAACAGTAGATTTAATGCAGCACATACCAACTGAGTTATGTATTTAGTTTATTGTTGCAGATATGGTGGGAGGGAGAGAAAGATGTCAGTTGACAACTAGTATATTCCTGTCGTTCTCATTACTTTCCTAGTCAGTACTGTGATCTGTACCTTACAGGTATTAGTACACTACCCTATGGGCTTAGTTTGAACAGTAGTATGGATGTAGACAACTATATACATGAACTGAGTTTTACCTGCAGTATACGCCTCTTACCTGGTATACCTGTGGAGGTATTGTTTGTTAACACTACTTAACCATTTCTACACATATTCCCAGATTCTAGGTTGATGTCATGCACATATCTGTCCATCTCTTACTGCACACACTCTGGGCATGTCTTGACCACATGCAGGTGAACCGAGACATATTTTGACTATTGCCATGTTAAACCTTTGGTGAATTGTACAATGAAAAGTTTGTTTTCATTGACATTTTCCAAATATGTACAGGCCTGACAAGTCAGTTATATGACATAAAATGCTGCCTACATGTCAGAGATTAGCACACTGATATGCCAGTGGGACAGGTTCATAGCCAGCAGATATGGGCCGATTAACTGGACATTCTGGACAATTCTGTACACTTGTGGGGTATGGTTCTGCATACAGCTTACTAACACTCCCAGGATTCGAACCATGGCTGTGTCTGCTAAAAATAAAACAGTGTCCATCACAGTTGAGTGTGCTATATAGATATTGCTGTGTATCTCTTCTCTGATTTCTCTCTATAATTCTCCTGTGGTTTTACAATCTGACCTTGTAATTACAAAACTATTATACAGGATTTCCTAGACAGGTTTATTATGTAGCACAGTGTGGGTGACAGTGATGAGTAATACCTTATTATTCAGAGAAACTGCATCACTAACAATGCCATGCAATACCAAAGTAAACAGTACCAGTACAGGATATCAATCTTTTATTTCTAGGCACAGTGTTCATATCTGACAGACCTGTGGGAGCAATGTTTGTTAGCACTACCTGAAT
This sequence comes from Protopterus annectens, assembly GCF_019279795.1. Classification (NCBI taxonomy): domain Eukaryota; kingdom Metazoa; phylum Chordata; order Ceratodontiformes; family Protopteridae; genus Protopterus; species Protopterus annectens. The sequence continues at coordinate 375,555,238 of NC_056725.1, read as the reverse complement.
GATGGCACACATATTACCAGAGTCCACATTAGTATTATGCACATACGTCTCACTCTGTTACTGCACACACTCTGGTCACAACCTGACAACATGGGGGTGGAGATGGGACATACTTGGCTTATTACTCTCATAACATTTTGGGGAGTTGCTAGAGTGACAGGTTTGTTCTTATAGATGTCTGACAATCAGTTGTATTTATTATTTGCTGCATAAACATCTCAGATCATCCCACTGATTTGCCAGGGGGACAGGGTGACAGGCAGCAGATATGGGCCAATTTACTGGACATTCTGGACATATCTGTACAGTTGTGGGGTATGATTCTGCATACAGTATACTACCACTCCCAGGATTCGAACCATGGCTGTGTGTGCTAAAAATACAACAGTTCAATTCTCAGTTGAGTGTGCTATTCGGATTATGTTGTCTGTCTTTTCACTGTTTTCTAAGTCTTTCTCAGTTGTACTATATGACCTCTTGTGATTCCAACAGTCATATACAGACATTCCTACACATTTTATTTATGTAGCACAGTGTGGGTAACAGTGCTTAATACAACAGTACTATTAAGAGATTACAACTCTACATTACCATATGATACCAGAGTAAACACATGTAGTCCAGCAGTTAGACCTTTATTGCCAGGCTACAATACTTTTAATTACATACAACCTATATGAGACTCTTTCTGCCATATTCTCTGGTGTATACAGTACATGCCTTAAACAAAACAGGTTTTATACAGGCAATTAACTTACTACTACTTTTAGATTTATTTCTTATGACAGTATATGTAATAGTATTACTAACCTGCCTCGCATCGCAACCACTGCAATCTACAGGCATGGGCTTCCTGGTTCGCAGCCCGCTCATCTGCCACTGTGAAAGACATAAGAGGAATATTTAGCCATACCTATCCATAATATACATGAGCTGGCAATTATTAAACAGGTAGTGGACTGATATATACGGCTGGGACATCCCCCTTCCTCCTAGCCTCTTGGCTCCACTGATCCAAGAGATGCTCCTTTCTCCGTTTCAGGTCAGCATAGTGACGCCTGACCTGCTCACCAGTTTGGGGTATGCCAGGGGCACTGGTGAGGTCATGGGCGAAATGGTCCCAGGCTTCTGCTTTGTATTGGGAACCCTGGTACTGGCCCTGCAGCAGTCTCCGGTCATGGTCTTTCACAAGGAGTCCTGCCATGACTCTGGACTGCTGGATGCCCCAGTGCAGCGCCCGAAATTGCACACCCTCTCCCATACCAGTCATAGTACCTACAGAAGGAAGCTGCAACCAGTTATGAGATGTATTCCCGGCTATTGGGTTTAAATATGGCCGATTTCCCACACTTTGCCATGACTGGATGGTTTTGAAAATGCTAAGCTATGGGCAAACCTGCTTACCTAAGGCTGGCATTGCTTAAAGGGGTATAAAGGCTGGCCTACACATTGCTTACACCTACTAAGCTGTGCTGTGCAATGCTCAGCGTTGCTTACTTTTTAATTTGCATACTATTTGCTGTTTGGCATTGATTTTACATTACATGTTATATATGTGTTTGGTAGCCATGATTCATGTACACTGTATGGGGTCCTTGTGTTTATTAGGGGATTTCAACACTTTATTACAATGGCACCTGACATCTGGGCTTAATGTAGTACTCCAGTTCACATATTTATGTTATGTTGCAAGTTATACAACATAAACTGTATATATAGATTCCGTTCACATGTTTCTGGCCAGAACAGTGGCTGTTGCATACAGAGTGATTAAGGCACTTTTAAGCAATTGTAAGCAGGTTTGCACTGGTTTGCGTGATGGTAAGCAATGCTAACCTCTGATTAAATATGCTTACAGAGAGTTTGCTTCAGTATTGCTTAACCTGTGTGTGCATTGCTTACCCCCACACAAACGGGCTTAAACACGCTTACTACTGCTTAAATATGCTTAATCTTGCTTAATAGTGCTTACTCCAGCTTACCCCCACACTAATTTAGATAGTAATGTACAATGTTTTTTGGGAAGGTGGTGGATTTGGAAACTCTATAGATTTATCATTCATTACACATTGTACCTTCGATTTGTATCCCTAATTCATGTGTACATATACTGTATGGGGCACTTGTGATTATCTGTGGATTTTACAACATTATGGCTATGACACCTCACATCTGAATTTAATGCAGTACTCCAGTTCACAAATATATGTTATTTAGTAGGTTATGCAACAAAAAATATTGTTCATATGATTTGACATGGAAAATGGAATGTACTGGAGTGAGACTCGAAGCTGGAATGACTGCTCATAAGGCAAATGCTCTGCCAACTACACTATTGCAGTACTGCTTCATTTGCATATATCTTGATTTTTATCCTCTTGTGCCATTTAAAATGCAAAAACGTAGCTAAGCGATGGGCAAACCCGCGCACCTATGACTAAATTTTATCTGTTTCATAAAAAAAAAAAAACAGCTTGTTTATATTTTTTATTTTAATTATTGCTCTTATAAACTTGGGGGGATATTGCTGGGGGTATGTGAGCACCTATGAGCAGTCTCACACATTCTTATTCCTAAACTCGTGTTCTTGATTCCAGGGGTGTGTATATTCTGACAGCCCTGCTCTCAGACATGCCCCCTGCACTCGTACATGCTCCATGTCCATTTAGGAGATCAGGCAGTGTGCCTTCTTTAATATGCATGGCGCACTGCCGTCCTGCTCCTAAACGTCCGCTTCCGTGCAGGACTAATCTAGTCCTGCATGGAAAAATAGTGAATCCGGGGGCCAATCTTAACTGTGCTTAGGTGTCTTTAATAAATTTTTGTTAAGCATCCATAAGTGCTGCTAAGATTAGGCTTTGTACCACAGAAGATCTTAACAAGTTTATCTTTTTCAGTTTTGGAGTGTGATCCATGTACTAAACAACTTGCCATGCACCTCATTCATATTATAGAGCTGCATAACAAGCTTGTCTTACTCCTAATTTTGAAATGTAATCATCACACCCTTGTACTTACAGATTAACAGGGTGTCTTTGGAGAAATTACAGAGTCTTTTCTACCAGTTTGATTAACAGCATCCATGGCATTCTAGCCTACTTACCTTACAAAGGAGTTCTACATTAAACCAACCCAATAAAGGAATGTTCCCAAATAACTACCCCTCTGTGCATCTGGAAATAAGCTGAAGAGGTCTGATCGTAGTAAGCACTGTTGACTCTGGCATTTCCTCATTTCCATTCGGTTTCTCACCTCTTCATTCTAGTGCTACAAATCGGTCATAGCTGGCATAATCCAAAGGGGTTTCAAAGAAGCCTATACTCATGCCTCTCCACCTTTTAGTGCAAGAATTCTCAATAAAGCCAAATATATTTGGGGGACAAAGGCTCAAAATCAGAGATAGATTTTAAATATTTCTCTTATAAACATAGAAAGTTGTAAGAATAACAGGTTTTGCACTAGCATGCATTTTCTGAAGGATATGAAGTCTGAAATTCAAATGTCTGTCATTATTTAATGACAAAAGTCCTCAAGGATTTTCTAGAAAATCACAAATTTGATGAGAAACAGACCACATAAATATGAAGCAGAAATCTGGGCATTCTGCCAAATTTTGGACTGTTGAGAGGTATACCTAAGCTCCATTACTCTGGAGTTAAACACAGTGAAGGATTAGCCTTGTTTGTAGCACTAATAAGGAACAAAGATATAATGTGCATGCTTTAAAAGACAAAGCAATAAGCTGCCCATGTATCTCACACCTGGCTCTTTACACTGTTGTGCAGGCTGGTGTACAACGGCAGTTAAATGTTCTGACTTGGAATAATTCCTTCCCCATCAGTGATCCTAACCTAAACAGTAATCCACTAGATGATTTTTGTGTCCATGTGGAAATAAGGGAACATTTCTTCCATTTTACTGGTGCTCATGCTCACATGATTGTTCAAATCTTCATTGTGACACCTTTTTAGGATCACATTTCATATCCATCTGGTGTTTCAAATGCAGCGCATTATATATATATATATATATATATATATATATATATATATATATATATATATATATATATATATATATATATATATATGTGCACACACACACACACACACACACACATACACACACACACACACACACACACACACACACACACACATATCTATGTCTGTGGGACTTTCTATAACTGTCACAATCTCTTTTATTTTTGATATGTTGCAAATTATAACTAGACGAACAGAGGATTCTTAACCCTTTTCCTAAAAGTGAGTAATTGTAAGCCTCTTATAGGATGGAAAAACAAATTATTCTAAGACATGATGGATTGTACTGCTTCTTCTTGGTACTGCGGTTACCTTGCAGCCAGCTCTCTTTTGTACTGGAATCTGTTTTATTAGAAGTTTGCCTCATATGTGGCCCACCCCACTTCTGGCTAAATGATTTCAGTTCACAAAGTTGTCAGCAGTTTTCAACATTATTTATTGATAGTTATTTCTTGGGCTATGCAGATGTATTTATTTATGTACTTATTAATGTATTTATTTACTTTTGTAAACCAAGTAAGTGAAGTCCATGGAAACTATTCACCCACAACTTAGAACTTAAGGTTAATAAATAATTTATGATTCACTCCACACTGCTTATAATTTCTTTTTTGTCTCCTTTTTCCTGCTTTGTTAGTGAGACCTCTTATTTTCTCACAGAATTCTTTAATGTTAGTAAGATTACGCTGGTCTCCTGCCTTGTAGTAGTATTTATGGTACAGACAGTGGTAAAGAGAGGGCAAATACAATCCTCTCTGTTTTTCACACCACCTTCCTTACTTTCACTACAGTATACAGTCCATTTCAATGCAGTCTAACATAATAGTTCTTGTAAGCAATTTTTTGTTAATCTGGGTACAGTACTTAACGGCAAGACCTTTTGTTTGTGGTCATCTAGGAAGCTGAATGGGGGTGCTATGGTGCTATGAGTCAGAGTGGTAGGATGTCTTACAGGCTTGTTAGTCCAGGTGGAGAAATTGTTATCAAAATGTTTATGGCCTTGTAGTCAATCTTCCCTCTTTCACCCCTTGGGGAATCATCTCTTTTAACCTGAATAAGGTAACCATGCAGTAGTGTTAGGAGGTGACTTTAATGCGGTATGTATCTCCTCCCTCGGTGCATCACAGAATACAAACAAACCCCACATAAAATCTCAAAAGGAATATCTACTCCTAACCTTTGACCTAAGAATATCAGACATCCAGAGAAATGTGAACCTTGTAGCTAGGCAATGCACTTCTGAGTCCCTCAAGAAGTCTACTTGAAGTGTACAGAACATAGTCCTTTTCCCAAATGAGCCTAGCTAAGGAGCCCATAAGACACAGATTATCCCCACCCTTCTCTGAACATTATCTAAGAAGAGCCACAGTTGCCACTTGTCATGTTAGGTGGCTAAAATATCTGTCCAGAAAGGAATATCTTACTTAATTTGCATTAACCCTACTGAGTTTATGTTAGTATTTGCTGGTAATATGTCAAATCAGAAACTACATCAATGTCTAATGTTAAGAAGTCAGGACAGAAAGACATGAATCAAATAGTCCAAGAGGTTGATTCAGAAGTAAGCATCTCTATGTAGAAGTTTAAACTATTGTGCTTTAAAATTGTGGAGAAAGGACTTAATATAAAATAAAAACTTGGAAAGTTTCTTACCATTAAAACATCAAAAAGTGAAGAGATATATACAAATGC
>NC_056725.1:375524503-375544503 GCF_019279795.1 Protopterus annectens | reverse complement strand
GAACAATATTCTTTACTGTGATAAAGCAACCTTGGATTTGATTATATTATAAAATTAATTAGGGGGGTTGAGGGAGTGAAGTCTTCACACAAAACACTTCATTTGTGACTGCTGCTAGTTTAATTGCTTTAACAAGATATGTTCATTCTTGACCATAATCCTTGGTGATGGGATACAGTAATAAGGAGGGGTGGGGGTAGATAGACAGACAGAAAGACAAACAGATTAGAATTAGAGATGGCATGCACAATGCAAAACCCACAATGTACACATTAGATCTAATAACTTATCCAACTCAAGGGCTGTTTTAAGTGTCATTTATGCCAGTTTCTTCAAGTGCATCGTAACTGCTATTAAAAAGAACATGGGTTCTTCCCATCTGGTATTTATCAAAGCTAACTATATCTCAGTCAGTGAAACTGTGTAATGTTTATTCAAGCAATATACACAGAAATAAAACAAATAGAAATGCAAATTTTTCAAATATCTTTTCAATATCTTTTCAAATATCTTTTCAAAACTTTTCAAATATCAACTAAAGATTTATCTCAATAAACACAGGCTTTGCTCCTGCACTAATCCAGACTAATGCCAACTCTTCTCTCTACCATTACCCTTGTTAACAAAAAAAAAAAAAAATTATTTTTTATATTATCTGGTTAACTTGCTATGATATCATGTGAACTTTTATGCCAATGTATTTTTTTATCTGATTATGTTAATTGTTTTTACTTGCTATCTTTCTTATGTAACCATTTATGCCTTTTTGTAAAAGTGTACAACTGATGGAGCTTTTCTCCCCGGGCCTCTACTGAAAACGGACATATATCCAGTTGGACTAGCCCGGTCAACAAATGTAAAATAAAATAAATAAAATAAATAAAATTAGTTGATGACATTGAATTCTGCACTGATGTAAACTGACATATGCCATTGGCCATAGTAAATGGAAGTCCAGGACCTTGTAAATCTGAAAACCACTGTACCCTTTCTTTCATCCTGCCTACACAACTAGTTTCTGTCAATGGTAGGATCTGGGGCAGTTGTGAGTGTCTCTCATGGCAATTACTAAGATGGTCTTTTTTATGGACTGTTTTTTTTTCTGATGTTATATTTCTGATCAAGTGAGGTAATCTGGTTTGAGACCTTATCTTTGAATTTCTGTCAGCAGTCTGAAAAATTATTCTTTACTACGGTGACAGCATTTCACAAAGCTCTTGTTGAGTTTTCCAGTACTTCCAAGTATCATATCAGTTTAAAAGACACTTATCTGGTCAACTAAACATTTCAGAGATTGTCTTCTGCCCATTAGATGAAATATTGATCTTTACAAGCCAATAAAAAATTTAACAACCAATTAAAAATCCAGTTCAGTTATCAGCCTGTAGTGTTTAAATATTTCAATAACATACTGGTATTTTATTTTCTCATTTAGGTTTTATTGCAATTTATTTATTAGTTTTTGTTTTAATCCCTGTGGAAATATGGCCTATTTTTACAGGCTTTCTGAGGAGGTATTTATACAGACTGAGACATTTGGCCAGGACTTGGTAATATTCCCTGACTTATTCAGTTTCCTGTGAGGGATAGGTAGATCACACTGATGGATTTGAAATACTGTCGGCGGGGTAGTGAAAGAGGACCATAGGTTTCTTAGAAGAAGTCTCTGTTCTCCTCAGGTGTGTTGATGACACAGAGTTAATACTTGAAGATGTGATTCAGTATGCACTGAGCTGGGATGAGATGGTCGATTAGATGAGACTTCCTCTTTCACCATGGATGGCTTACACCTCTCACACCAGGGCTATACATACTGGCTTTAACCCTTTGCTAGAATCTCCCTACATATCAAACTTGAACCCAAATTTGTACAACATCATGATGGGACAGCACAGTGCTAAAAGTCTAAACAGAAAGATGCCAGAACTTGAGGCCTTTCTACAACCCAAACACATTGAAATCTGTGTAGCTGCTAAGTCATGGTTTCAATGTGATAGCAACACTTTCTCTGTACCAGGGTTTCGTGCCTATGATGTCTTTAGGCCCTTGGGTAATTGTGTGTGTGTGTGTGTGTGTGTGTGTGTGTGGGGGGGGGGGCATCTATATTTCTCACAAATATTGTCACCTCGCATCAAATTAGCTAGGATCCTAACATGGAAGTCCTGGAGATCCAAATCACCCTTAACAAATCCAAATATTACTTCATTGCTAGCTACAGATTCTAATTAGGGTACAACAAAGATCATAGAAATCAAATCAAGTGCCTTCTTGGTAGGAGACTTCAATTACGCAAGCATTGACTGGGACATATATGCTCAATATTCCCAAGCCTTTGTTGCTACCAATGCAGTGGAGTAAATTTTGAAACTACCCAGCAGAGGCTCTAATATCCTTCACCTGCTCCTTACCAACCTAGTTCCTACATGTACCCCCTCATGCATCTCCTTGTACCTGTTTAAATCATACCAAAAAGCAGTTACCTTTTCTATCAGGCTAGAAGCATCACCCCACTAACAAAGGAAAAAAAATCTTTAGGGACTTATCCAGGGCAGTTCTTCTTCACCTTGTAGGTGTATGCAAAAAATACCAACAATTCCTAGCAAATGGACCCGGCAGAGAGGGCTATCACATTTGCCTCCACTTTTCACCAACACCTAAACAGGTGCTTTGAAAAGTCAGTACCTGTCGACCCTTAATAAAATGGAGCATTCAAGAATAAACCACCTCTGCTGGAATTTCCATATCAATAAACTGTATGACTAAAGAAGAAAAAGAATGAAAAGTTCTAAGAAACCCCCAGCACTACCACAAAAACACAAGGAGAAATTGCAACATCTTCATTTCCTGAAGCTTGATCCAACCCCTTCCATCCCCTCAACCAAACTCTTGACTGACAATTAACTTCCACATTGTTGGTCCCCTGAGACATCCTATTTACTCATCTTATATCTGGCAGTCAAGCTTGCACAGATAGACCAGCACTACATGGTGGGGGAGGGAGGGTAAAGGACCAGGGCCAGTCTTTGGTCAACAGATGTCCTATGCAAAAGGACTGCACAGTGCCCCACCACACTACCAGGTAATGCCATCCTGGTCTACCTACACCATCCAGATTACTTTTTTCTCCATTTTTCTGTTTGTCTTACTCTTCAGTTTTTCCTGTATTTATTCAACACATTTTAAAGAATCCATACCTTTACTACAAAAAGTAAATAAATACAGGAAAAGGAACCCTGATAGACTGGTGCCCTAGGTGGCTGCCTAGTTGGCCTATGCTTAAGGCCGTCTATGTAAAGGACAAAGCAATCTATTCCCAAGCTTCTTTTCGGCAGTCTTATGTTCTGTTTCAGTTTTGGAATCTCATTTCAATTGTGACACTGACCCTAAAGTTGTTTGCATGTTTTTTTTGGTTATATAAAAGCCCCCCCCCCCACTCTTATCAGTAAGTACTGCAGGATCTTTAGTATCTACGTAAGCAATCACAGTATCAGGCAGATGAGATGCAATTTAATGTCTCATCTGTTGTTGCTGCTTGTTTTGGATCAGAGTAACCCTTAGTGGCACAAGAATTCAAAAGGCAGCCTGGCGTACTGAAGACATAAGTACAGCAAAATGAATATAGGGACAATAACTAATGAAAATAATTGTGTATGGTCGAGTAGTGATGACAGGAGGAAGTCTTGATTCTGTTCTATCACCTGTGGTGCCTGTTAGCAACATTATCCCGCTGTTATAATGCTGCAATTATTACTCTTCCAAAAACTCACCATTATTGGAGAGTTTACAGATAGAGCCATAATACTGATGTGCTGAGTTAAATAGCACAGATGCTTTAGTGTGCTACAGCCAAAGGCTATAGGTGATCACATGAACAATGTGAGATGCACAGTGAAATGGAATGTCTGATGCTCCGCTCATTCACATGTAGTGGAGAGTCTCACAGCTGCAACACAGGCACTGAGAACAGACCACAGCAGACCAGCACAGCAATGTGCCAACTTAATTCACCATATAAATGGAAATGAAGGTGGAGATGGGAAAACCAGAAATGGGCAAGAGCTAGCAGGGCAACAGTGATCAGAAGGGAAGATAGGTGGGCAAAAGGGCATATTTTTTCCAGGGAATGCATTATTTTTCTATTTTTTAGGAAGAAGTGTAGAAGGGGATAGTAGAAAGAACAATGTGTGGAAAGGAAGGTAGCATAAGTAGACAAACATAAAAACAAAATACAGACAGATATAGACAGGGGCAGTATGAAAACAAAAGAGAGCAACAAGGGAGAGACAGGGAGGCAAGTGGTGAGGAGGAGGACTGTATTACAGAGTATAGGGAGTGCCATACTGCAAATGGGAACATGGTGGTGAGTAGGGAAAGGTGCAGATGGAATGCCTGACTAGCTCATCCCAGAAAATAATCCACCCAGATGTCAGTCACATCTGTGGCTGACTTCATGAACAGATTGTGCCTTTGGTGGCCCAATGAATGGAGTTAGCCAGCCATGTAACTCTATCAGCCATACAGAGAGATAGTCCAGGGTCTCCAAGTTGAGTCAAGATGCTAGCTTGCCTCATTTGTGACTAGCTGCAGTTCCTGCTGCTGAGTGACTAGATGAAACCCCTCCAGGCCACCTTCAGAGGAGGAGCTTCTTCTTCTCTTCTGAGATATGGCAGTAGAAGCCACCTGTGACCATCCCAGGTCACTTTCCACAAGGTGATCTTCTCCTCCTGCAGAGAAGCAAGCCTGCCTGATGACTTCTGGAAACCCAGTAGCAGGCATTTTTTCCAGAGTAGACCCAGGTGGAATCTGCCAATCTACATTCTGCATGACAGCTGATCCCACAGTAAGAAGACAAAAAAAGATAAACAGAAAAAAATGTTTTAACTTTTAGATACTTAGAAACTACACTTACCCCACCACCTGAATAGCCTGTCAACTTCCTTATACTGGTTTGCCATTTCAGGGCTCTCTCCTCCACCACTGTAAAAAATAAGTAGAATACTCGGTAAATTTGTCCCTATCATCAGAGGGCAAGGACAGCAACAGACAATAGTCATAAAATACAATGCAACAGCATATACAACATGGTTACTATAGAATGCTGGCCCTCTCTCCCTAGTCTCTGCCTCCCACTGCTTCAGCAAGTTGGGTTGACACATTTACAGGTAGCTATATATATGCTAGCCTCTCTAACTGCCTTGATAAGCTGTTTCCAGGCATCATTACTATGCATGATGCCATCATATTGCCCTATCAGGTGCTAGCAAGCATTACCTATAATCTCAGTGTAGCAAATGGAAAATATTATGTCTCCTGGCTGTACCACCTGTACCAGATGAGAGGCTTGCAAAAACCATTGCCTGAAGAGGCCCTGTCCATTCACTAGATCAGTACGAGGATAAAAATAGTAGTCCTATGTGCACAAGTTGGATATTATGGACACCATATGACATGCATTGTCAGGCATCAGTAATGCATAATGAAAAGCAGCACAGACAGGCAGCATTGAGCTTTACAGTGTCCATGCACAAGTTATTGTGCACACGATCTTCTCACATGGGTACAGGCAGGCTGAGCATGCAAGCACTGATGGCAGGGGATAATGCAGCATGCTATGGCTCTGATTCACTGATGATCGTGATAAATCTCCACATTAACAAAATTGCCATGGCTGGCTAATTGGGGTGGGGTGGAGTGCTGTAATATGATTTGAAATGTAGGAACAGAGAGACAGTGGATATTAATTTGAATTGCTGTACAGTCATGGTAACAACAGGAAAAAACATGGTAATGGTCCCCAAAACATCAGGGTACACACACAGGTGCATGGAAGGAACAGAACTGGATACTGAATGGAGTGTATGTGGAGCAACAAAGCCCAAAGGCGTGAAAAATTTATCTTCTGCTGTGTTGGGTTCACCCTGACAGCTAACAGAATGCCAGTATTAGCCTGCTATGACGACGCTCCCCTTGACATGGAAGAAAGCTCAAGGACTGGACAGCTTACTATCCAGCTATAGGGCATAGTTTCATTGCACCCTGTGTATACACAATGAAAGGCAACCTACAGAGAGAAATGATGACTCTTGTGCATGGGACACACCATGTGCTGTCAGAGCAGTGCTGGAGGATGGTGGACAGTGGTAATATGCTCATTGATGCTGACAGTATGTCAAAGGGAGTGAATGGTGACAGTACATTAGCAGACAGGCATGTGACAACCATATAAAATATGAAAAAACAAACTCCAGAACAGCTTAAACCAGCACACAAAGTCCAGCCACAGTACAATGATTGTACTGTGGCTGGAGTTCGTGTGCTGGTTTAAGCTATGTGACCACCATATGAAGGCAGGGGGAATGGGGAACAGTACACACACACACACACACACACACACACACACACACACACACACACACACACACACACACACACACACGCAGACACGCATGTGGATCCATATGTGTAACTCCCAGGTGTGCACATTTCACATGGGAACAAGAGAACACAATGGTTGGAAAAGTTCACTACAAGGAGATGGAGATATTGCTACAGACTGTATACACACATGTTATCTATATCTTTGATGAGAGGGAAGCAGAAAAGGTTTTCCAAAGTCCAGGTATTATAGGATTTAGCTTAATTCAGGACATCAGTGCTGTAGACAGTTAAAATAGGACAGAAGTATAGGTATGTTACAGGGTCACTTATATGATGCTATATCCCAAGAGCAAGGCACATTTGATTGCAATGAACTGATCTGCCACAGAAAGTTTACTACCAAACAGAAGCAGCTCACAGAGGTGGAAGACTTCTTAGTAACCCACTATATGGCAGGCGAGAGAACCATTATGATTGCCGGCAGAGGCTTAGATGTGACAGCTGGGCTCATGCTGACTACCCAAGTGATTATAAGGGATTAATCAGGTTTGTTCTAGCACGTTCCATTCCTACTGTACTCTGAGCCTGCCCACACACACACACACATAAAGCTTTTTTCAGCATAACACATATGCAAACCTGTCTTTCAGTTAAACTGTGGCAGCTATTGTAGCAACCTGTACCACAATATATGTCTGTATGTGCTCATATGGTATGCAAGTAATTGGTATATCAGTCTTTATTACATCAGGTAGGGAAGGGAAGCATATGTTCCAGCATATGTTCCAGCACAAGTATGTTACCTGAACATTTTCATGGGTTCTAGTGGTGGAGGATCCAGCACAACAGATCAATACATGCCTGATGTCAGTGTATCACCAGTGGCTGATGATGATGGTGATGATGATGCAGTTTGGACATGGCACAGTCTGATACCATAGTGACACTGTCTACACTTCTAACACTGGAGGACATGCATGCACACATCCTTCAGATATAAGGTGATGGTTGAGAGTCAGGCTAAACCACCAACACCAACACCAGCCTGTTTAGGACTGGACATCCTGTCTATATTAGCCTTTCCCAAGCTAAAAAGGAGGCACCAGCATAAACAGTATCAATGTGTCACAATACCTTCAAGTTGTGCACACTCATCCTAGGGAAGAGGCATGTAGAGCTCCACTGTGGCCATGACTCCAGGTCATTTCTGACTGGCTGCCACACTTGACATGCGTCAGTAGATGAGCAGGTCAGTAATCTAGACAAAGGCAGCCACTATGTAAACAATGGCAGACACTGTGATTGTGCTACATGGCTGAAATGAGGATGTAAAAGTGTTGCAGGGAGTGCAGAAAGGCCTATACTTTATGCAGAGTGACATGGCACATTGGGATATGGAGCAAACACAATTGCTCATGGCAATGGTGTCCCATTTGGCAGCACTGTACATCCTTACAGGTTATGCTAAATGCCCACCAGATGTGTGGTACATGGTCACAAGCCAGGTTTATTCAAATGCTGCTTTTTGATTGGAGACTACATTACTGTCTCCCTTGTTCATGGCTACCTCCACCCCTAGGTGCATGCACTCTCTTGGTCATGGCATGGCTGCCTCCACCCCTAGGTGTGGGAACCCTCATGTTCCTGGTTGACACTCCTCTAGCTCCACTGCAGAAAACTCCCATTGATCACCCATGTTGGCTCCTGCGGTTCCATGCCATCCATATCCTCTATTGTCCTACTGAATGTAATATCTAGCTTTGGCCATTTGTGGGTTTGTGAAAACTATCCCACATGAGAAGCCACAACAGGGTTCCCATTTATGCAACCAACATATTATAGTACCTCTCACATATGGGATGCATTCAGCACTAGTGCTGTAGGTGAATATAGTACATCTGGCCAAATTTCGCAAATTGGAAGTACACCCTGACTCTGGATGATGCCATCCCCGACTACCCCTGAACTGCTACCTGCCTGCAAGGTTACTGCATCAACCTCACATAACCCTTACACCTGTGGTAGAAATGCTGCCTGTTGTTGTTGTGCCCACTCCCAACATGTGCAGATGATGATGATGGCTGTGCTCTGCCTACCCCTCTGACTTATGTGGGTAAGGTAATATCTGATGCATAGAATAGCCAATCAATGCACTCTAACGTATAGCCTGGATGTGTTAATGAATGCATCATTTTTACTATGCATTGTTCTTGCTATGACCTATAGTTCTGGATCAGATGATGCCTCTTTGCTTGTACCAACACATATTGCATCTGCCTATGCATAGTTCTCAACCTTCAATGTCCAAAATGAGGAACACTAGCCCTCATAATGTGGAACAAATTGGAAAATTGTGGAACAACTTCAACTATGAAGGTCATAGGATGGTTAAAATATGCTGGTTTTACTTATAAAGAAGGTCTTTTAATGAATTAATATGATTAATTTCTATTTACAATGGATTTCACTTAAAAAAAATTCCTAACACTGAATGTGGGACAGAGTCTTTCAATGTGGAACTTTGAGGAACTTCGAGGAACATGAACTTTTTAAGACCCCAAATGAGGTACGTTCCTCGTAATGAGGTACTCTTGAGAGGTATGTGCCTCTGCCTTACATGGGGTACTATTGCATCTGGGTTCTCCAATGACTCTTAGGTTGAGTCCTCATCCTCCTCTGCTACTGCCACAGGTCTGTCAAACAGTGCTACGAAGTTCCCAAGCTGTATCTGCTTGTGTACTGCCAAACTGTATAATATGGTGCAGAATAATGAATAGCTTACTGCAGGTCAACGGAGCATACTGCAGTATGCCACTGGATGTATCTAGGCTGCAGAAGTGAACCTTAACGAGTACGAACACATTCTCAATTATATTCTGTGTCTATGACAGTGCACACATACATATATATTAACTTCTGTGTGGTGCCTTTGTTCATCTGTCCACACAGAAGGGGATGACAATGTCCAGGTTGTGCAGGTGATGACATGTCCACCTCTGGCATACCCTTCTGGAATGTAGAAGGCTATGATGTGCTGCATCATGGATGCTTGCTCTAAAAGCAGACACTAACACATGGTCTTTGGTCATATCAAACTCATGGTCTTGGGCCATATCAGGCTGGAACACACAATAGTGGACATCATTATGAGTGGCCCTTAAGTCTATATGAACAGCATATTCAGGACTTGCAGATGGCAAGGTCCCTATGTCCATGAGAGCAGAATATTCAGGACTCTGCAGTCAGCATAGCCCCTTTGTCTAGGACAGCAGCATATTCAGGACTCTGCAGATTGCAAGGCCCCTATGTCCATGAGAACAGCATATTCAGGACTTTGCAGATGGCAATGTGTGCACCTACCAGTTAGATGACCTTGTGGAAAGTCACCCTGTATAAATCTTTGGTAAAAGTCACACGTGTCAGATTTAGGAACCATGGGAATTGCCTGAGGGGTACACAGACACATTCTATGTAATATGCGGTGTAGTGCACACCACTTGACAGTTAATAGAGTGGATTACCTTCTAAATGATATAACATATGCAGTGTGAAGCAGGTAGGGCCTTGATGGCAATGTGATGGCCCTTTGGCCTCAGAAAAAGCAGATATGCTGTTGATTGCCTGCTTAGTGGTAGTTCTTGCCTCTGCAAAAACCATACATACTCTTCAACATGCTACAATATCACATAAGGAATTGGTAGAGAAATCATCCAGCCAGCGCCTGTAAAAAAAGCCAACATATCCTTTGTTACATGCAGAACAGTCCCCTTAAGAAGGCTGGTTAATACTATACAAACCTTTGTGTGCACTGGTATAAGCAGTCCAGTCAACACTCTTAGCTCTGTGTGCAGATAGCACATGCTACTGACTCCCGTGTGGTGTCTTTGTCCATATGATAGTGGCTGATAATGTCCTGGTTGAATAGATGATGGTGTATCAGCCACTGGCAGATCCATCAGCAAAGCAGAGAGCAAGAAGTGCAATGTCCCCAACACTGGCTATGAAAGCAGCCACTAACGCATGCTGTTGTGCTAATGCTGACACTACTCTTTGCATCATAGTGGGAAAGAAGCTCCTGTACAACAGACAATTGTGGCGTTCTGCATAGATGATCGCCGCTGCTATTTGTACTATATTTAGACATTTCTGAATCACTCTATGTTTGATTTTCTCATTTGCATATATAATGGATCTCATTTGCATTCTGACACTCATTTTAATGCCATTATGCAATTATTTGTGCACCACGCATACTGTGCTATTTTACCCAGCAGTGTGGTTATGCTATTTGTGAGTCTGAATTGCTTCCACCCCACTTCTCAGCACTCACTATGCCATTTTGCACAACACTGTGCACTAGTCGTTTTTGAATACCACTGTCACTAAATTATATTTATGATTATAGATTGAATAATATCTGGCTGATGGATAAAACTTCCTAAAATATCACCCAAAGCTACTTTCAGTGAATTATAGAATAAGCTTTTTCTGCTGGGGCAAGTCCTCCTGCAGCCCCTATATGAGAAGAGACCCTCCACTCACCTAAATTATAGATATTAACTTCACAGGCACATGACAGTGAAGAAAAGTGTAACACTCAACAAATGCTGAACGCGGCTTTAAGCAATTTTTCCTTCTTGTGCTTATCCACTGGACAAATTTCCATTGAAAATTACTTACATTTCTGTCTAATCACAATGCATCTTAAATCATTCAGAACCATATATATTAAACATTACAGAGTGTCAACTTATTCCAGTACTCCTGGTGTAGTTTGTATCTTGCTAGATAATCCAGTATGTTTAAAGGTTAACAGCCCAGTATGCCTAAAGGTTAAAGGTTAATGGCAGTAACAGTGAGGTCAGTATCCTTGATGAGCCGTTATACATGTTGGTTCAGTTCGCACGGTGAAATGTCCGGATAATAGTGCCTATGCTAAGCAGTACTATAACTAGTAATATTACGTTTCTTCTTTTCCTGTTGGTTATTCATGTAAGCAATATGAATGTATTCAGTGTTTGTCTTGTGTCTGCAGTATCTGAAAGCTTACCATATGTCTGTAAGCTGCGACACACTCTTACATGTCATTATTTTAGTACACAAGGGAGGGGGGATGGAGTAGGTCAGAAAAACACTGATATGAATTACCACTCCAGCCTCGATATACTACAGGCTTTATTAACATGCTCAGTATTTCGTAATTCATGATTAATATCATAGAGCACTCCATGGTCTTTTGGTGTTTCTTTTTCAATGAGTGTTACTGTATTATCTTGTATAATATCTGAAATAAATATTTGATAATCAGAGAATTAAACCCATCTATAACCTTGCATGTATGCTGTACTAACAAATTCCATGCTGCTTTTGTTCACTCACTACTCCAAGCATCTAGACTCCCTACAGACCTTCTAATAACCCATTCATTCTCTGATGAGTGAAATCCCCTATGGTACGTTCATTCTCTAATGAGTGAGATCCCCTATAGTATGTTCATTCTCCTTAGGAGGAAATTCAGGACCTGAGAGTGGTGCTATCATTCATTATGGGAATAAGATTTTATGCTTAGTCCTAGCATTTCCTGCCATGACATTGACTTCCAGTACGTGCTTGCATGTACAGAGCCATGCTGTTTTCCACACATCCCCAGTTTGTGGTGCTTAGACCTCACTAATGAAGTGTGGATCAAAGTTTGTCCTCCTTGACACGTTATGACAACTTCCTCTCCAGCTGGGCAAGTCAGCAATAGCCACTCCATTCCTCATCAATTTGTTAGCTCTTCTGGCACCTGCAGAGGTAGTTGAACTTGAATAATCGAGAGCATAGTCACGGCTTTATCTCTCTACATTATAGAGCTGGCTTAACAAATTCCACATTAAGTACATTTGTTCTGTATCACCAATGAATTAGTGATATAATTCCTTCAAACCCTTTGGTGCAGTTAAACAATGAAAATGTTTAAAGGGTACTAAACGTGATCAGTTTTCTTCTATTTTGTATACAGCATGCATGCAGTCAGTGTTCTGTCAAGTTTTAGGCCATTTGTGGATTTTGAACAAAAAAAGTTTCTATTCCAGTGTTCAATAAAATGAATGCGGGACTTAAATATGAACTGTGGGGCAGTTAATACAACATCAAACACCTCATAGCTTACAATGAAAATGTTTTGCTGGGGAGGTAAGACATTTTCCACTCAGACATATGGAGTCAAATAATTAACATCAGTGCTGCAGCTGGAACGGTTGGCACTCTGGACAATCCCCCAGTTGCTGCTGTCCCAAGAAGAGTAGAATAGTGAAAAAAAAATACCAAAAAGCTCTTGATTTTTAGGCAAAGAGCTGTTATGTTGTTACTTAACAACTTTTTGTTATCATTTCTACAAAACCTTATGAAACTGTAGCAAAGGGCCACAGTGATTACATTATTGTCTTACAGGGGCTGATCAGCACTCCTTTCATATTGTCAGTTTTACCTCCAAAAGTATGTGTTTGGGGCAGCTGCTGCTCCCTTTGCCCTAACTTAGCTATGGCTTTGCCGCTACTTAACAGAGCTGCCATGACTCTACTGAACAGGTATGTCTACATCTCAAATTAGTTTCTGTCTTTGATGTTCATATATGAAGAAAATTCAATAAAAACAACTAAGTACTTCAGTATTATTGCTATATGATTTATCAGCTGACCAGGGAGCCACGGTGGTGAAGGTTAGCATTGTCGCCTCACAGCAAGAGGCTCTCTGGTTTGATTTTCGGCTAGGGTGACTTCTATGCGGAGTCTGCATGTGCTCCCAGTGGTTGAATTCACTTTAAAAAAAAATACATGCAGGTAGGTGTGTGCGTGAGTGGGTGCACCTTCCTTGAAGGTTGGGCCGTCTGGCAACTCGACACCATAAAAATTCACTGCCAATCATTAGTGGATCAGAGTTCCACTGTGGCAACCCCTAAGTGGGAAAAGCTGAAAGAAGACTCAGCTGACCAGGGGCTTTACCACATTCTTCTCAATATTGGAGATACAGCAGGACACAACAAGCTTTATTAAAAAGGCTTGTGAGAAGAACATCAAATGTGCACATATAGGATGTACACAGGTGGAGATGCTCTATGATATTAGCCATGAATTATGAAATACTGAATATGTTAATAAAGTCTGTAGTATTTTGAGGGTGTAGTGGATTAGATGTACTGAGGTGGCAACATGACAAAGGTCATAGTCTGTATAAAAGTGGCCATAGAATTTGTTCACATGATTCTGCTATGACTTCAGCCCATTTAGTTTATTTCACTTCATATTTAAAACTATAAAATGCACAATGACTGAACAGTAGCACTGATAGCCTACTTGATGGTAGCTAACAATCCCACTGGTAGTCATGTATTGCATTATGTACAATGACACAGTTTTACATATCTTCATTTTCCATAACTGAGCATAAACATACAGACAGATACAATTTTACTGACAGTACAGGTCTAGCATATATGGTAACTAGAATACCATATGCTCTTTACAAAAATACATAAAAACATAATTTGACTATATAAAGTAACATGTAAAACCATATCTTATATTTCAGCATAGAGGTTATTCTAATGATCATATTTTTGTTTATACTTTCTACTGCTAAATAAAGTTGGTCTGAAATATGACTTTATAACTGCATATGCTCAACAAGCACACTGCCTTATTAGCATATTGGTAGTAATGCCCTGCTACCCACCCCCTGGCAGCCGGTCAGAGCACAGTACCCCTCCCACTCTCTGTTCTCTGAAGGTAAAGAACCAAGCACCTGGCAGGACCAGAACAGCCTTTCATACTCACAGACAGGACCCTTTCAGTTTTCTTGTGCCACAGTCAGAGAAAGATCTGTTGGGATATTGCTTCACATAACCTGGGTGGCATCAGGTGCAGAGTTCAGATAAGAAATTCCTTTTGGGTTTTACTTCCTTACTCTACTTTTTCTGTCAGTGATTTAATAATGCATTCTGCTGCTTTGACTGTTTCTTTTTTTCTGTTTAGAAATTTTGTATATCTTTCTGTTTTTACTTTGAAAGGTCTGTTGATTAGAAGCTTCCTTTGGAAGTTTTGACAGGAAAATTTTCTGATATTGCAGTTTTTTTCTTTGGGGTTATGATTATTCAAGATGACTGAGTAAAATGTCAGCATTTTAAATTATTTTTTTCACTTAAATTATGATTTTGGTGCCACTTTGTATGCTAAGCATTTCTGAAAGGAAGTTTTAATCAGAGTATGTTTTATTTGTTTTCTAGTACTATTTTAGTCTGTATCCATCATTTTGACTAAAAGTACATTTTTTTATAAAATCAGGGATGCTTGTGCACATATTTTGTGCTTGGAACTGTGTTACTGAAACTGTCATTTTATTATTCATTACATTCTTTATAATATTAGAATATTAACCCATGCAGAAATAAGACTTCTGTTTGCTTTTTGTATGTTAAACATTTTTGACAAGAAAGGTGATTGAGTAGAATTACAGCATTTGAAATGATTTTTTAATTTAAATTGTGATTTTGGTACCACTTGTATGTTAAGCATTTCTGACAAGAAGTTTTCATCACTTTATTATTTAATTCTTGTCTAAAGCTGGTTAGGCTGTATCAATTCATTTGGTCTGAAACTAGCTTTTTTTTTTTTTTTTTTTTTTTTACAAAATTTGTGGACATTTCTGTATATATTTTGTGCTTTGAAGTGCATTACTAAAAATATTGTCATTTTTCAGTGCATTCTGTTCAGAATAGTATCCATACAGAAACAGTCTTTAGATCGCTACTTAGAAGGAGAACAGCAGGATTTGTCCATCTTCTTACTAGGCTGACTGTGCAGGCAGTGTTTCATACTGAGCTGGCAACTTTATTGTCCCCTGACTTGATGCACTCAGAACACCCTCCCCACCATTTACCAATCTGCACCTAAAAACAAAATAATAAATAAAAAAATATGCCAGAGTCTATGGCTTGTGATTCTGCAGTAGCTTTACCTTCAGACAGCCTATCAGCTCACTCTCATTTTGTTACCTTCAGATCTCCTGGTGTGGCTGTTAATACCACGACTGTGCATGACACAAAGTCCAGATGTACAGGTGTGCAGAGTATATATCCTCCAGGGTTGTACCATTGTTTGCTGCAGGTTTGGAAGAAACAAACTATTTAGGTACAGTGGGAAGTCAGTGATGCAGAATCTGTTGCCAGTATTGATACATTCCCCCAGGAGACTCTCCCACTGGTGTAGTGCATGCCAAAAAGAGAGAGAAAACACTACTGCATGCCAAAAAGAGACAGAAGACTCTCTGTGTGGTGGGGTAGCAGTCTCTGACTGGTTTTCCACCTGAGATGGTAGCTATGGATAGATCCATGGCTCAGGCAGATGGTTATAGGGTGTATACCTGATTATAATAACCCCAGCACTTCCACCCCATTTAATCTGCTAAGGCTTCTCTTTTTGAAGGGGATCCAGTGTCTGAGGACTTTGATCAATCTGTGTCAGATCATTTGGTGACAAACAGATGCAGGGACCCAAACATGTTTTCTTTTCCCTCCTTTGATCCCTGCATTGGGAGAGGTTGTCTAGAAAACTTGTAATTCTCCTCTGTTCATCAAGGCTTTGTCTAAGAAATAGTTTAAGCAATTTGGGGTATGCTTGGTGTTGCCTGGCCTCCAAGCCCTTTTTTTTCCTGCGGACCTGCTGTAGGTTTCTACTGACCATTGCTAATAAGAAGACCACATCGTCTTTGTGCCCAGTCCCTCAGATTAGCTAGACAAGTGGCTAGAATCTGGCACAGTCCCACATGGTAAATTTTAAAACGTTTAACTACCAATGTTTTATGTGGAAGTTTGTGTTGAGATAATGTACAATTTAGATGAGTTTGCTGCATCACTGCCTACAGAGCAAAAGGTCTATGTTAAATATACTGTTTTCCGATATTTCTCAAGTGTCAAAACATGCTCTAAAAAGTACTGTTGAAGAGGATGATACTATTCTAGAAATGCAACATTGTCAGTGGTAATTAAGAGGTATGGTTGGTTGCACTTCAAGAATTTTTTCTGAAGAGTTAAAAAAGAGATTATAAATGCTTCTTTTGAGTCTGATTGTGTGTTTAGTACAACAATTAATCAGATCCTTAAACACTGTGATGACACTGGTAAATTGATGCAAGGAGTATCAAAAATGTTTTATATTCCCAAGTTCTCCTCCTTTAAGAAACAATTTTTGGTGGCCTAACAAATAGAAATCCCAGATGAATAATATCCAAAGCAATAAAAGGAAATGGCAGGACAACAGCTCTGCTGAGCCCAATAAGAAGGGTTCCTTTCCTTGAAAGGATAACCCCCCTCCCAATTTATGACTATGCTGAGGGGTGGCACCCATCTTTATCAAGTCCCTCATTGGGTGCCTCATCTCTCAGGTTGCTTTCTACAAGGAGGCCTGGCTGTCAGTGGTTTCTGACAGATAGGTGCTAAACATTGTTGGCAGGGACTTCAGATGGAAGTGGAAAGATCTCATCCCTTCATTCAGGGGAGGTTCCTTCTCATCTTGTGGACCAGACTTTATTTCCTCCTTGCTTGACTCAGGGGTCATAGAACCAGTCCTTTCTTCAGGAAGAATGAGAGTTTCTTCCTCAAGTATTTTCTTGCCTCCCCCAAAACAAAAGTCATACAGACTGGTGTGGGACAATTCTTTTTTGAATGCATTTTTCAAGGTCTCCAAGTTCAAGATGGTTACCCTGCAGGCAATGCTTACTCTGTTTCAGGGCCAATGCTTCATGGTGACTCTGGTCTTGATGGATGTCCTTCTTCATATCTGCAGGGCTCATTGCTTCAGAAGATATCTGAAAATGTTTGTGCCTGGTCCGCTGTGAGTATATTCCTAATACCTTGCACCGGTTGTGGCCCACTGATGGACTACAGGCATTCACTTTTTTCTGTAGTTGGACAACTTGATGATCTGCCCAGAGTCTCCAACCAGGTGTGTGGAATCGCTAAAGAAAGTTTCATCTGGCCTCTCCCATCTAGGGTTCAAGCTGAACCTCCTACGTCATGTTTGACACCCTCGCAAAGACCTGTCTTTCCGGGGTACTTAATTAACTTCAAGAAGACTGTGGCTTTTCTCCCTGAAGAAAAGGCCCTAGCATACCAGGTGGCATTTTGTGAATTCTTCCACAGGAATGTTGTCTTGGTGAGAGAAATCCTAGAAATTTTTGGACTGTTGGCTTCCATGATTTAAGCAATAACCCATGCCTGGGTGTGGGTAATGCTGGATTTACCCACATTTGGTGTGGTTTGGTCATGAGGGCGAAGCCTGACTGGCCAAACAAAGACAACCGTGGGTAAATCCAGCATTACCCACACCCAGAAGTGGGTTATTGCTATTATACAATGACATTATTTAAGAAAATAAATACTTACTTTTCTTAAATAATGGCATTGTATAATGCCTCCATGCTGCCCTTCCACAGCTGTCCTGTATTCTGCGGCAGTTCTGATGTACTGCGCATGCATATGCTTATGCAGTACATCAGAGCTGCGTGTGGAAGCAATGGAGAAAGGAAGATCTCCGTTGCTTTTTTGCTTTTTTTAAAGCTGTCTCGATATGTTAAACCCATTTAACATAGCGAGACAGCTTTAAAAAAAGCAACGGAGAAAGGAAGATTTCCGTTGCTTTTTTTTAAGCTATCTCGCTATGTTAAACCCATTTAACATAGCGAGATTACAGCAACAGAGCTCTTCCATTCTCTGTTGCTGTCTAAAAAAAAAAAAAAAAGACTTATACTAATGGAAAAAGTCCAGGCGACCAGACCTTTTTCCATTAGTATAAGTCTGATTTACAATGGGCACACTGATCAATCAACATGCACATTTTGGAATATTGATGGGGGGTCATTGTATATTCTCATTTAACCACCGGTTTGCCTGCACATGAGAAAAAATCAATGGTATGTCTAAAATTGTTGGCTTCAGCACCTTCTTTCTCTGGAATCCCAGTTGCTGGGACTGCCCTTCATCAGATAAGAACTGCAGTGGTCTAGAGATCAGCTGAGTTTAAATCCAGTGCTTCCTTTTTCTTCCCCCCTCCCCAATGTTAGTGCAATCTGTCCAGACAAATTTGTCCAATTTTGCCTGGGGAGTTGTGTTACCCAGTTGGAGACCCAAGGATGGATGGAAGCACATCAGTTTCTAGGAGATGTTGGCAGTGTTTCACACATTGAAAGTTCCTCACCACCTTTGGACTCTGGATCATCTTCTGGTGGTTATGACCATAACCACAGTGATAGAGTACCTCAACAAACTAAGAGTTATGAGGTTTTATCCCCTCTGCCATTTGACAATGATAGCATGGAAGTGGGTTTCTCAGTATTCTGTCTTTTCAGGCATCAGACATCCCATCAGAGCAGAACATTATAGCAGACAGACTGAGCAGATCTTGGGCAGACCCCCACAAGTGGAAGCTCAAGGCAATGTTGTTCCTGGATCCAGATGTGGGGAACACCTGTAATAGATTTGATCATCTCCTTAAAGAAAAGACAGCTGGAGAAATTATTTTCCGAACATCCTTACAGCTGTATTTGGAGGATAGATGCATTCTCCTTTCTTTCAACAGGAATGCTCCTATATGCATTTCCACCCTTTCCACTGATTCACAAGGTACATCTGAAACTTTAAAAAGAAATGCCAAAGATCATTATGTTGACCACCCCCCCCCCATGGCCCAAGCAATCTTGGTTCTCTATATTTATAGTATTATGGTATTGGCCAAGGGCAATTACACAGATTTCCTCATATGCTGGACCTACTCACAGCCTCAGGAGTGACTGTGCACTCTGACTTGTTGAAACTTCTGTTGGATGATTCTGACTTGACTCTGCTTTGGCACTTATTTCTTGAAGATGTGTAGCAGGTGTTAAAGGAGGCCAGAAAACCTGCTATTAGAAAATCTTATGTGTACAAATGGAAGATGTTTTCTAAGTGGTGCCTAAATGGAAATATTGCACTGGCCTTGAAATATTGGTGTGAGCTACTTCATGACAGCTTAGCATATGTAAGGAAAACTTAAATCAAATCACCAAAGTACCACCACGGCTCAGAAATTCAATTTTAAGTTGCAAGACATTTATTGAAATAAAGCAGTCAAGATAGTAAGCGCTTTCGGGTTATCTCCAAACCCTTCATCAGACATATATCAAATAGCATTACCTGGGCATTGAAATACCAAAAAAGGTGGCAAAAAATAAACATACTGAAAATTTCTATTCATGTCAATTTTGATCACTAGATGGTGCTAGATGCATACACATATCACATCTAAAAACCTTTCTTAGATATAATTAACATAAAAATCAATAAAAAATCATTATAAAGATGATATTTAAAAGCCAGCATGATTTATACAAATCTAAATATATAAGACTGTATATAAAAGAAAATTTGTATATACATATAGAAAATTCATTATACCATAAAATAAATGAATATACATTACTGTTAATTTAAAGTTCATTATTAATGTACTTTCCTGTTCATGTATACCTACTTCAACTTAAATGAATCACATATAAACATTCTGGATGTATATCAAATTCCTTTACAAGAACAAAATATATATATATAT
>NC_056725.1:375377003-375519503 GCF_019279795.1 Protopterus annectens | reverse complement strand
AGAGAAAGCATATGACAGGGTGCCTAGAGGGGAGTTGTGGTATTGTATGAGGAAATCGGGTGTGCCAGAGAAGTATGTAAGATTGGTACAGGATATGTACAAGGGTAGTGTGACAGCGGTGAGATCTGCCATGGGAGTGACAGATGCATTTAAGGTGGAACTGGGATTACATCAAGGATCAGCTCTGAGCCCTTTCTTATTTGCAATGGTGATGGACAGGTTGACAGACGAGATCAGACAGGAGTCCCCATAGACTATGATATTTGCAGATGACATTGTGATTTGTAGTGAGAGTAGGGAACAGGTGGAGGAGACCCTGGAGAGGTGGAGATATGCTCTAGAGAGCAGAGGAATGAAGGTCAGCAGGACTAATACAGAATATATGTGTGTGAATGAGAGAGAGGATAGAGGAATGGTGAGGATGCAGGGAGTAGAGGTGGCGAAGGTGGATGAGTTTAAATACTTGGGATCAACAGTTCAGAGTAATGGTGAGTGTGGAAGAGAGGTGAAGAAGAGAGTACAGGCAGGATGGAGTGGGTGGAGAAGAGTGTCAGGAGTGATTTGTGACAGACGAGTACCAGTAAGAGTGAAAGGGAAGGTCTACAAGAGGGTAGTGAGCAGCTATGTTGTATGGGTTGGAGACAGTGGCATTGACAAAAAGGCAGGAGTCAGAGCTTGATGTGGCAGAGCTGAAGATGTTAAGATTTGCACTGGGTGTGACGAGGATGGACAGGATTAGGAATAAGTATATTAGAGGGTCAACCCAGGTTGGAAGGTATGGAGACAAAGCCAGAGAGGCAAGATTACATTGGTTTGGACATGTGCTGAGGAAGGATGCAGAGTATATTGGGAAAAAGATGCTAAGGATGAAGCTGCCAGGTAACAGGAAAAGAGGAAGGCATAAGATAAGGTTTATGGATGTGGTGAGAGAGGACATGCATGTGGCTGGTGTGACAGAGCAAGATGCAGAGGACAGGAAGAAATGGAAACAGTTGATCTGCTGTGGTGACCCCTGACAGTAGCAGCCGAAAGAAGAAGAAGAAGAAGATTTAAAGGGAGTGACAACCAATCAAAGACTCAATACTGAACCCACCTTTTTTCAAAGCAGGTTCCAATGGAATGACATCATTGAGACCTGGATGCCTGTGTGCTGTAAGTTCCACTATCCATTTAGCCTCTTCATACTCAGTGTCATTCACCACATCCCCACCTCTGATACCTTTCACTACATTCCAGATTCCCTGAAACTTAAAGTAGTGTCCCTCATGATCTAATATGTGTCTATATAGGGCATTGTGTTCATTCTGTACCCTGATTGCTGATAAATGGTTGAGTATCCTATTTTTAAGCATGCAGTTCATTTTGCCTACATAGTAGCAACTGCATAGTTGGCATGTAGCAAGATAAACCACATTCTTGGTCCTGCAACTAGATCTAGCACTGAAGTAATATGTCTTGCCAGTGACAAGGTGTGTAAAAGTTGGTATCTTTATTTATGTATCTACATGCCTTACAGGACCCATACAATCTAGTTCCTTTGCTTACTTCAACCTGTTTGTTATCCTTCCTACCCTCATGACTCAATAAATCTTTGAAATTCTTATTTCTCCTGAAACTAAAACTTGGTTTCTCTCCCACCACCTTCCTAATTTTCTCACCCGATAGCAAAATCTTCCAGTTTCATCTGATTATGTTGCATACCCCATGAATGTTGTTGCTATATGTAAACATAAGTCTTACGTTGCTACTTTGTTTCAAATTGCTACTGGCCACAGTCCTCCCTGCCCCCTGTTTTAACCATGGACACATTTTGCCCCTCCCCCCATCTCTCTTTATACGTGTAATCTGTTGCACTTTCCTTTTATTGTAACCCCCTTTCTATAAAATTACCTTCCAAATGTGTTAATTCTTCTTCAAAATTGTTGTCCTCAGTGCATAATCTAGATGCTCTCCCTAACTGTCCACCATTTTATCACTCCATCATAGCCTTGCCACACCATCCGGATTACTTTTTCTTTCTTTTTGTACTTTTTTGTACCTTTTTGACACATTTTGTCTAACTCCTCGGTATTTTCCTTAGCAGTATAATAACTGAATTAAGCCATGGGGTTCCTAAATCTTTTGCTGTATTTAAAAGGCCTTTGCCAACCTTTTTGATCCAGTGATGGCCAGAATAAAAATCACGACTAAGGAAAGAAACTCAGTCTCATCTTTCAGCTTTGCTATTTCTTGCATCCTTTCTCTCCAGCTGGCCAGAAGTGCTGCATAATAATTATGGAGTTATCAGATTAACCTGGGGGTCTAAAAGCCATGAGGAAAAGTCAAAGAGCTGTAGAAGCCCTCAGGTGTGTTTTATAGCTATTTTCTACCTTTTGATCCAAAGATGACATGGAAAAAAATACAGTCAAAGAAAGGAAACTGAGTCCTAGTTTTCTCTTTCATAGAAGAAATAAGTTGTGTCAGGCAAAATAGCAGTTTACAATAAACAAAGAAGATAAATGCTTGTGAGAATTCATTAATCACATCTGGGAATATTGCCTACCTGCACCCCCCCCCCAAAAAAAAAAGATAGTCATCGTTTGTGTATCCCTCTGGTGGCAGTTTGGGAAGAAGGCTGAATTTGCCACAGTCATCTATTTCAGGTGGCTGTTGTTAAGCACATATACAGCACACCTACTCACCAATTATGCAAAATACAGCCACACCTTGTGTACCACTCTGATGTCAGACTGGGACAAAACAAAGAACAAATGGAACTCGGTGACATATTTCAAACTGCTGCTGTCAGACATATATAACAACCTGCATCCTTACCTCTATCCACCAAAACGTATCACCCATATATGCATTGCATACCTCTCAGCCTGGAAACATCAACAATCTGGACAAAGACCCATGAAAAGTAAATACAACTGACCAAAAATCGGGATGAGATTTTACCATCAAATCTGCATACATAATCATGTGACCTCGCCCATGCCAATAGAATTGTGGGATACTAACAAAGACTGAAGTCACTAAATAATAATAAATAATGGCAGACATTTGAATTTCAGACTTCATATCCCTCAGAAAATACATAATAATGGAAAACCTGTTATTCTAGCAACTGAGTTTACAGGACCAATATTTAAAATATGTCCCTATTTTGGGCCTTTGTCCCACCATTATTTTGGCTTTGTCCATGTGTCTTGCCCTGACAGATTGTGAGACATATGCTTTCTAGTTGCTTTAGTTTACTATCTGTCAGTTTGGAACATTACTAGTTAATTCACCAAGACTCCAACAAATACTAAATAACTACCAAATGCTAGTCAGTAACATGACTAACCAGGAATCTGAAAAAGTACTGGTTACTGAATTTCACCCCACAGCTGGTATGTTAAAAACATAAGTAACCTGCCCTCCCAGGGTAATGCATCAACTACACAATGGATATATTTTTGGGGGGAGTTCAAACGCACAACATTTGTACTCCAGTTACTACTAACATTGGTGTTATTTTATAACCACTATGCAATATGTCACATGAGTTTCACTAGCTTATGAGGGCATAACTGCCTCGGCAACAAGCCAGACTTCTCCCTATCCCAATGGCATATGTCTGACTCTGCCCTATAAAAACACCCCTTTAGTTTTCTCTCCATTCACAGTTTTATGAGACAGAAGATATACATCAGTGTAGAGAAAAGCACATTCCATAAATCATCTGAGCAGTTCAAAACTCTGACTCCCAACCATCAACTCCAACCCCTTAATAAAAACACAACAACAAAAAATATATAAACAACCAATCCTCTTGTAGTCTTTGGCACTTTCTATAAGACACAGTACCCAACCAACTTGCTTTCCTCAACTTCTCCATTTCACAGGGTTATTTTAAATTTTACCATAGAGAACAAAGTAAGCAAACAATAAGGAAAGGTGGCGACTAGCCTAAACTCCAAACTACAGATGCGAGTGATGGCCTCAAAGCAGCCAAAGTATTAAGATTGAAACTCAAGTGTAGGTCATTATTTAGTGAGTTATGCATGTATGCACTATCAATTCCTTTTAAAATCACAAAATCACATGACAAGATCACATGGCAAGTTACATAATACAAACTTTAAGACTTTAACATTTCAAAAGGCTCCACACTTTTTAAACCACATTACCATATTTTAACATGCCCCAAAATTATACAACCATTTAATTTAAAAATGTATTTAAAATCTGAATGTAAACACTTGCATGAATGTATATGTATATACACACCCCACACATGCATATGCGTGTGTGCCCAACCCCTAGCCATTTTTATACCAAAACATTGCATTTTTAAAATGCTCTATACTAAAAAGTTTCATGTATTTATATTTATACATAGAACCAATAATATCAACAACGTGACCGTTTGAAGTCAAATACATAGCACCCATTCACACACAGTTTCCTTAGTTTTTATTTCTTGATTTTTTTATTTTTTATTTTTTATTATTTATTGTTTGTTATTTATTATTTATTATCTATTTTTCCTCCACCAAAATGTTGAGAAACATTTTGTTTTTTAGAACCTAATGATAATAGGCTACTACACATGGTACCCTGCTTTTAACTTTAAATAACTGGGTGCTATGTATTTGACTTCAAACAGTAACATTATTCTTGGGATTATTGGTTCTATGTATAAATATAAATACATGAAACTTTTTAGTATAGAGCATTTTAGAAATGCAATGTTTTGGTATAAAAATGTGTAGGGGTGAGCACAATCATATTGTGTGTGTGTGTGTGTGTGTGTGTGTGTGTGTGTGTGTGTGTGTGTGTGTGTGTGTGTGTGTGTGTGTGTGTGTGTGAGGGGGGTATAAACATATACATTCATGCAAGTGTTTACATTCAGATTTTAAATACATTTTTTAAATAAAATGGTTGTATAATTTTGGGGCATGTTAAAATATGGTAACATGATTTAAAAAGTGTGGAGCCTTTTGAAATTTTAAAATCTTAAACTTTGTATTATGCAACTTGTCATGTGATCTTGTCATGTGATTTTGTGATTTTAAAAGGAAGTGATAGTGCATACTTCCTTATTCTGAAGAAGTCTATGTGCACTCACTGATGAAAGTGCTCAATAAATTGTGAAGTCTTGTCAACCAGGTATCTCTTTCGTGGTGCTGTTCCCAATTGCTCAGGCTTACTGAACTTTTGCTGTGAGGTGTTGTTTGACTAATTTATGACACCACAATAAAGTTAATCTGCTGTTCACTATACATACTATGGAACATGAGGGTCATTACACATAAAGAAATGTATTCATGCGGCTCACTTTCTGCTCTGTAGGTCAGTACATAAATGGAAAGTATGAAAAGCACTTCCACTGCTCCTGACAGTGACAGGCTCACACTTTCACTCACAGTCTCAAATCAATCCATCACTCAGTCACTCACTTGGTCTCTCACACACACACACACACACACACACACACACACACACACACACACACACACACACACACACACACACAGTATGTCATGTACCAGGGACATTACATAACGCATTTACTATGTCTATGACTAATATCAACTGCCAGCCCCACCTATTTCACGTGGCATCACTTGGAGCATTTTTAACCCTTGGATCTGAAAACACACCTTGCCCATCCCATATCAGGAAAAAGCAAAGAGTAGGTGTACATCACCAGTATGGAAGTAAGACTACAGTAGTGTGTGTACCCACAACACTTTTCACTAAGTCAGGTCTGGGCTAGGCCTGACCCCTCACTGTCTTCAGCAGCAACCCCTCTGTTCCTCAGTAGTACGGGAAATGTCCTGCAGAATTGCTGGTCACCCACGTGAGTATTCATGTTATATTCTTCTGAAGTGACTGACCGTGAACTGAGGGGCATTTAGCACAGCCAGTCCAAACATTTTAACTGGTCTTGACAGAAACACTAGTTAACCCCCCCCCCCGAGGTTTTACTTATGTTGCAGGCACTCATTTCCTGAAATGAGCATCATGGATTCTGCATTAAAGTCCTCGGTTACTTAAGACTGCAGATATGCTAACTGAAAAAAAAGGAGATGGGTATCTCTTTCCTTTTCAGCACACTTAACAACTGACTCTACAGCTGCCTGTGCTTTCAGTGTGTAATTTACTTTGACTGAGCCTCTGAGGGTTTCAGTGGGTTGTCACTTGTCGATGAGTATTTTGTTTTAGTTTTGTGATTGCTTTGTTGGTTTGGTACCAGGACCTGATCTTCATTCTGAGAAATATCTTCTCTCTGTTTGTGTGCTTTGCTGCTTAGTGCTCCATTTTCCTACTACTTGCGTGCTGCAAGTAAACTGGATAGCCATAAAGGTGTGTGTGTGTGTGTGTGTGTGTGTGTGTGTGTGTGTTACCCACCTTTACCTCTCAGCATTATGCTGTGACAAAGTACTGTTTTAGTGAGAAGTTCTCTGAAAAAAAAACTCAAGATGCTGATCTTAGCTCTAACTGCAAACTGTAAAAAAAAAAAAAAAACTAAAAACTAAAAAAATCAGGATTTGAAGGGGCCACTTGGTAATTCGTGGCACCCCACTATTTTGCCATCAAAACTAGGAAATAGCGAGGAATTTGGTACAGTTTAGCGGTATGATGCATTGATGTTTGATTGTTAGGTAAATGAAAAAAATGAAATGACACTAATGTAATCCAATCTGCTGCTCCAAACATTGACAAGCTATAGTAGCCTTCTATGCACACCTCTGAGGTGTGGAGGAAAAGTTGTCCACAGCTCCTATGCAAGCTATATTGATAGTCTGTTTTACACTTCAGAGGGTTGGCATTAAGAAAATTAAAGTAGTTATCCCCCACACACACACACACACACATACACACAAGCCTCAGGGACCATCTGTGTACACCTCAAAGTAGTGATGGTTTTAAACTACATTAGGTTCATGGCAGAGGTCCCACTAAGCCTGTGTCAAAATTCAGTTGTACTGCATAGGATGTGGGAGCCCACCAGGGCTACAGGAGCTTTGAGGTTCTGGATGTTCTGTGATGCATTGTATGCCTTATTTTTGAATGATAATGACCTTTGTTTTTATTTTACTCCTATCCAGTTATGTAAGTGTGCCACAATGTTGAGTCAGTGTCAGCGGTGTAACAGGTAGCACACTCACCTTTGCTGGAGGAAGAAGAGAAGGCTATGAGTTCTATTTTCATTCCAAGTGACTGGATTGCTGACACTGAAATGCAAGTCCTGAGAATACCATCCTTCAGAAAAGACATTAAACTGAGGTCCAGTCTGCTTGAGGTGGTAGTAGTTCAGGTCAACGTAAAAGATCCCATGCCACCCACTGAAAAGAGATGGGGAAGTCCCCCATTACTCTGGGTAAATCTTTCCCCAGTAGTCTAAATGCCAGTTTGTGTCTCCCCTGAAAAGAGGCCAGCAGCCTAGTGGGACTAACCCAGTCAACAAAAATTGAAGGAATGAATGGATAAATAAATATATAAAGAAATAAAGAAAGTGCATGTTTCTTCAGATAAAAATGTGCAGTATTTTTAAGTTTTCATTTTTTTACTCAGACTCATGGACTCACACACTCACACACACTAATACTAATACTAAATACGAATACTACCCCTGAACACCAGGCCCAGCACAAGCTATACAAAATTTTCATACAAGCAAGCACACATAGGCTAACACTGTCCCTGACAAGTCAGGTCTATCATAGGATCCACATGCAGACATACATGCACTGCACACTTATCTACAGGCAATCTGAAGGAACATCAGTTCATTTACATAATATCTTTGGAGTGCTCAGTGAAACCAGAGTATATGGATAAATCCAGAGTGACACAGGGAGAAAATGCAGACTCTACACAGAAGAAACCACAACCAAGAATTCAAAAAAAGCTATGTGCTATGAGATGGCAATGCTACTCACTGTCTGTACCACTGAACCAATGATCAGTTGCTTTCACACATATCATGCTCCTGACAGACCACCAAAGATAATGATAACAATACCCATTTGTAAACCAACTAGGTCCGCTTGATGTATAGTTCCTTTTAAAAGGGTGATGAGGTAGCAATATCTGGTTAATTGACTTGTTCAAGATCACACAGCAAGCAAATGAGTACTGAGGGAATCAAACCCTGTACCCCAAAAATTACAGCTCACAGCCCTAACCCTCTGCACCAAGTACCAGACTACAGGTAGTCTGCTTATTATGTTCACTTCTGCTCCCAATAAAATAAATTATGGTCAGCTTGTTACTCTTATATAGACTGCAAACCCCTCCCCCAACAGACAAACATGAGCTGTGGTAATACTGTTTTTACAGTGATTTTGTTTGACACTACTCCTGTCATGCCAGATCAGTAACTACTGTTTAACAGTGATGAAGCAACATAAAGGACAAATCACATGTATGCTTCTATACTCATCAATTGTATCTAATTTACTGTGCACAACTCAGTTGTCAGATTGTGGTAAAGAAAATAAATGTTGCAATAACAAAGTATTCCATCTTACTGCTTACAAATGCACACCAGTCTCACAAGGCCAGATCAGAGACTGTTTAAAATGAGCAAACACAAGAGGGTCAGTTACTTACATCCACAGACAGCTCCCTTCCCCACCCAGCAGTTAAAGCCACTTCTGGGTACACTTCAGATGTCTGATTGTGATACAAATGTTGGCCATGTAATAATTTTAACTTTGTTTGATCACAGATAACCCCCAGCAATTATGGCTAATTTCTCTACGTTTATCTCAGATGTTCAACTCTTGTTTAATAAAATTACTGTCTCAACTTGAATCAAGGATAAAGCTACAAATATTGTGGAAACAAAGGCCCAAAATCAAGGACAGATTTTAAATACTCTTTTTATGTATTTCAGTTGTTGATAGAATAAACAGATTTACATAGCACTGATAGAAATTCAAATGTATCTTATTATTTATTGACTGCTACACTATATGATTAACCAGAAAACCACAATTTTGAAATGAAAAAACAAAAATGTGGCACAGACTCGGGGATACTCCTAGATCTTGACATATTTGCTTAAGAATAAGAAAAGCAAGCAGAAATAATAGGGAGGCACAAAAATCAGGGATAATTGTTAAATATTGCTTTAATCCACTTAAAATGGTAATAGAATGCCAGACTTTGCATCAAGATACAGTTTTTGAATAATTAGTAGTATGAATCTCTAGGCATTATTGGTAGACAGTAATCCTCCATAGTTTTACCAGAAAAAAATCTAAAGTTTTATGAGCGATGGAATAAAAGTATGAAGCAATAGTAGTAGGATTCTGAGGGCAAAATCAAGGAATAACACCAGATACTTTATCTGCTATGGAGATGTAGTCACAACTGATCATATATCTGGTTGCATGACAAATCAATATCACTCTACTCGGTATCATACAGATTGCTCAGAGATGATCTGTCTCTCATCTACAAGGCAATCTCAGACCCTGCCCTACTAGAGATGCTACATATCCGTAAGTTTAACTCCTCGCACATTACCCACTTGAAAGGCATGAATCTAATATGCAACATCAACAAAACCTGCTGGAGAGACAGGTTTTGTCTCCCAGAGGCTGCCTCGTCTCTGGAATAGACTTCCCATGCACTTCAAACAGAATACCTCACTGACCCTCTTTAAGTGCAACCTTGATGAGTGGATGGGAAACCACAAATTTGTCCCAGGGGTTCCATCTGTGTCCCTCACTAACAGGGGTGACAAGTGCTGACTGAGGTTTCTTTTTTGGGGATAAACTCTTGGCTAGGCTTGTAAGGGCCCTAGGGCCAATAGCCTAGTAACCTCCTATGATCCTATGATTAAAACAAAAAAGCTCATGCTGCTGCTGCTATCATCAACAGTACCTGCCCATTTCCCTTAAGCATTTAAGCATTTATCCATATGTTTTCTACTCTTTATTATGTGACTTTAAGGAGTAGAAAGCTCCATGAATTGATTGGCCAGGTGCAGTGTACCTGGCCAATCAATTTTCAGAGTTTTCTTCTCCTTGCTGTTAATGGCAAGGAAATTAAGGTCAGTACCTCCCACTGAATGTCATTTGGATATTGGGGATCTTCTGTCTTTAGGGGCCCCAAGCTGATCAGTTCCCTAGGTGGCTGCAAAGTTCACCTTTGTATAATGTTGGCCATACTCCTAATAATCTAGAGGTAAGGTCTACTTCCTGACATCTTGTTTTATTGGATAGCCATCTTCTTCATTTGCAGAATGTTTCCAGCTATCAATATAAAATAAAATCTATAAGGTGAGTATGGCAATTCTTTAGGGGCTTAAAACCTTGGGCAATGCTTTGGAGTCTTACAGAACCATGTTGACTTTTGTCTAAACATTCTCTAACCACAGAATCCAACCTGCACTAGCCACTCAGAGCCGTGAATAATAGAATAGATATAACACTTAATTGCAAATGTATGAGATGTACTGAGAAATCAAAATATACATCACCTGTTTTGTTGGATAGACAGGCACTCCAAGATTTAATTCTGGGAACAATAGTGGAATGGGTGAGAGGTGTTTTCCCTTAGATAAGTAGAAAGGAGAACATCAGCTTACAAGGTCAGACCATCTGTATTGGTAGCTAAAAGGAATCAGTCTAGGAATATATTCATTTATAACTCTGAACATTTGCAAAAGGTGCAGTTTGAAATAGAAATGCATAACAAAGGGGGACCTCAAAAAGGCTACCTCATAAGAGGATAGTAAATAGAATTTACAAGCATCTAATTTGTTTCAGAAGAACCTTAAGTGTAATATCAAAAGGAGATGGGAGAATGTCTTTGGAATGCAACTAATTCAGGAGGAATTGTAAGGCATGTTTTTGCCTTCAAGGCATACAGCTATGTCAGGCAATTTTTGTACTTTTGTTGGAAATGCGTCCATAAATATTTTTATACCTTGTTAGACTGAGATGCATATACCCAGATATTTCTGATGAGTGCTGGAGATGCCAAGGGAGAGTGATAGAGGCATGTAAGCTAGTATTTTTGGGAATATCAAGAATGTACTTGATTTTAACAACAGCTGAATGAATTGTTTGAGAATTTATAGCCTCAGTAGTTTTTTTGTCACAATATTCATTACTTCCTGGGTTGTGAAAAAGCTAGGGTAATGGATTGGTCAACAGTATGATTTCAGAGTAATTTTTTTATTCAGATTGCTGTATACAGAAACATTACTTCATTGTGATGCACTCAAAATTGTATTTTTCTAATCTAAAAAGCCTCTTTTTTAGTTGACAGAGACAGCAACATACACAAACAGAAAAGGAATAGATGAGCAAACATGGGAATGTATTTTAATTAAGCCAGACTCTAAAGAGGTGGGTTGGCATATATAAATATATATATATATATGGGTCCATATGACTTGGTCGACTGTTCATTTGGTCGACTGTTTATTTGGTCGACAGTTCATTTGATCGACAAGCATTTTAGGTAGGGGGCTTCGCCCCTCACACCCCCCAATGTGGGGGGCTGTGCCCCCCACACACCCCCTAACTATATATATCAACTCCAGGGTCGCACAACATTGGGGTAGGGGGCAAATGCTTGTCGATCAAATGAACTATCGACCAAATAAACAGTCGACCAAATGAACAGTCGACCAAGTCATATGGACCCATATATATATATATATATATATATATATATATATATATATATATATATGTATATATACTGTAAAGTTAGCAAAGGTATTTCTTAACCTTTTATATTTATTACACTACAATTTACTGATATGCTATCTTCATGTTTGAATATAACTACATCTTTGTTTTATGTCTGTATTACCAGTTTTAGTGTTCTCTTATATATCAATTTTTGGATAAGAGAAATATGTCATCTGATGTTTCAGTGTGAATGTTCAATGAAATTTCTAAAAAAAATACACTTCCGCAAAAGGTTAAATATTGGCTCTTTCTGGCATCCAGCATTAATCTGAAGAAATGAGTTTTGTAAAACTAGGACCATTCAAAAAAAGCTTTTCTTGAAAAAAGGATAACACTTATTTGGAATATATTAGCTGCATAAACCATTAATCTTTGAAGAATTCAACATCAATCTATATACCAAAAAGGAAAATATCTGCAAATTGAGTATTTTATTATGTTCCTCTTAATCAGTAGGTTAATTTACAGTGCACACCTAAATTAATGACTCAGGAAGGTACTCAGAAAGACAATATTCCCATTTCTTTCTCATCATTTATGGCTTAAGCCAAGAATTTATTGTACTAGATGGAGACAACAAATCACACAAATTAAAAAGCTGCATAAACATTATCAAGCACAAGTACATAAACACTCCCAGTCCTAGAAACATTATCTTCAATAGCATATTTTCAGTGATAGGTCATATTTCATTTTTTCTACTTCGCTCATGTAAATTTCATTAGAGTGATAGATAATCTTGTTTACCCAACTCTCTTTATAATTCAGTTTCTGAAACAAATTACCAAACATGTAACATCTCTTCATAAGCTTTCCCTGTTCAAAAGCTACTTTATTACAATTGACATGTTATTGCAGTTCACCAAGGAATAATTACATTCCTCATGTCTTTCTGCATTAAGGCCTTAATCAAAGACAGCGAAAACTTAATGCTTCCTTTCTTGCTACATCTGGCTGAGTTGCACTTGATTATCTTATTTTCTCTCTAAAACTTGTATGACAGTTGTTTGTGTTTGTTTACTAACTGAACTCTTCTGAAAAGTGTCTTCAGAATGTCAAAAACATGCTTGTGTTCTTTATTAGTGTAGTTGAGAAACAATTAGTATTTATAATTTTAAATGTACATTTTCTAATCTCAATATGCTAATACTTTGTAGTGTAAATGTTTCCAAGTTAAAACCATACTCTTCTAAAATACTGTTCCTTAAGCATCCAAACTTTTTTTTTTTTTTTTTTTTTGCTCTTCCATGTAAAAGAAACAAATAATGAACACACTTTTAGTTTAAAGATGATTAGGAA
Source organism: Protopterus annectens (assembly GCF_019279795.1). Classification (NCBI taxonomy): domain Eukaryota; kingdom Metazoa; phylum Chordata; order Ceratodontiformes; family Protopteridae; genus Protopterus; species Protopterus annectens. Next base: position 375,506,508 of record NC_056725.1, on the reverse strand, counting down.
ACGTAGCTATTAAGATTTCTTCTAAAGCTATTACGATTACAAATTATTGTACTCATGCAGCGTAAATATGGTATGCTTTTGCCGTTGGACAGTTTGTGATTTCTTGGTAAATTAGCACTTACAAAAATATATACACATACATTTTCAATTTGCCAGTACACTATACATTACTGGCATTAAATACAGAGGATGGCTCTTTTCATCCCAAGGCTTCCACATATTAAGTACATTTACCTTGTTTACTTATTAAATATTTTCCTTCATTAATAAAGTCTTTAAAAACATATTCATGTAAATGCACATATATATATATATATGTTTGGCTAGTTCTTTAATCATTCCACGTACCTTGTAGACCTAGTATCTGATACTGGGGTCCCAGATTTCAGAACATTTTATGCTTATTATATGAGAAAGCAATCAGAACCCAGTTGTGATTCAGTGCTAAATGTTGCCTTAACTGTGCTGGATTCTACCTCTGGTTGGTCTGGCAGTACCGACTGATGTATCAGCATGGTATCATTACTGGTGTCTTAGAATGCTGAAGAGGTTTTAGGGTAACCAGGTTAGAACTTCAGTATATAGTACTTTGATCATTTTCTGCACAACAAAAATAAAGTAGCAGCATAAGTTTTATCATGAAACTATATATGCATATTTTTAAATAAAATGAAAGCTGAATTATCATTAGATAAAGATTTTAGGAAATATTGTGTTCGTAGCTTATCACTATATATCACATTGCAGTTGATGAAATATATAGTTTATTCAATGTACAAGGCACATTCTTTACAAAGAGCCTCATGTTTCTGTTACACATGAGTACCTGAAATAGTACCATCTAACACAATGCCCACATACTGCATTCTTGTAGCTATAACCCTGGCCACTCTGCCTCCTTCCTAGCATAGGACAGACCAGTAGTACATGTGCTTGTTGACTGATCAGAATGCCTATCAAAGCTGCACAAATGGTATACCTTCCAGTCTGCCCCTTGTTATTTGTAAGTAGAACCCTTTTCTTACCTCCTCTTGTACACCTTTCCAGTTCTGCATCATGCCTGTGATAGCACTGTGTATTTCAAAACATCCCAAACTTTTTCTTTACCCATTGTCATGGCCCTGGTACTGGTACCTTATTCAGTTTATGCTCTGATCACCTCTGTCTAGGGTGACATATTTGCAAGTACCTGCTATAGTGCAGAACAGTTTTGACTTGTTAATTTAAGCCTCGAGTAAGAGTAGCATAAGCTTATGCAGCTTATTAACTAATAAGTCAGTTCTGCCTGGCTAGCATAAGTGCTCACACAACATAAATGCTGCATACATATGTACAGATCAAGAGCAAGCAAGACATCTGGTTAAAAAAGAGAAGCATATTCAGGACTTAGTCAACAAAAGAGCCTCAAGGTGCATTGGGATCCTTCACCTTCTATGTATATGAAATGACCATGCAAGGCACTAGATGATCACCAGGAAAGTGACCAGACAGCTGCTGAGGCCCCACCAGAATGCTGTATACCATCATACTGGAGTATATAGCAAGCAAAAAAACAGAAGTCAGCAACTGTGAGCTCTATGAACTAATTTAATTAGTTACAAAATAAAAAAACACAAAAATAACAGACCGGTTTTGGCTATGGTGTTAACCTAGCCTTCATTAGTGTAAATATTCATAACATTTTGAGGTTCTTTTTATACACTGACATAATTAGTTACAACATTTAATTGGTGGGCTCATAAATATTCATCAGGACACAAAATCATAAATATTCATTAAGGCCAGGCTGGAAAAGACCACCTAATTTTACAATCCATATCTTTTCTTATGTATTTAGTTTACTGTGCCACCCAGATGTATTAGATCTGTCTCCAATTCTTTTATCTATGATGGTAAAATGAAACCTGGCTGTATTATGTTTGAGAGTGTGTTTATACAAAGCATTGCTCATCCGTTTACATTTTACATCACTAAGATGTTCTGAAATACGTAACTTAAGAGGCCTAGATGTTTGTCCTATATAAAATGCATGACAACTGCAAGAGGCCATATAAATGATCCAGTCCGTGCTGCAATTTGCAAAAAACCTGATGTCATATATCATACTGCAATTACTACTGGAGAAATGTTTTGTTTTGAGCACATCTTTACAATGGCTGCAGTGACCACATGGCATGCAGCCCACAAGTTGGTCTCCAGAAATAAGGATTTGAGTCATATGTTTATTGGAATCATGGTGATGTCTGTAATGACTGAAATGAGATCCATGATTTTTCCCCCTTCTAAATGAAAACATACAAGGTTCGGATAAATACTGTGACAAAACATTGTCCACTAGGAGAATGTTCCAATGTCGTCTGATGGCATCAGTGACTCTATTTGTATTTCTGCCATATGTAGTAATGAATCATAAATTATTATTTTTATTATGTGACTTGTGTTTATACTTAAGAAGGTCTTCTCTGTCCAAATTTGCAGCATGATTGCTTGCTGTATGTACATACCCATGCTGTAGCCCCTTTCTTCAAACTTGTTCAACAAATCCTTACTGAACTCCTTGAAAGTATTTTCTTCTGAACAGATGCGTCTCATCCTAATGAATTGAGACTTGGGGATGTTTTTGGTAATATGTGCTGGATGAAAGCTGGATGTGTGGAGTAAGGTGTTATATTCTGGATATTTCCTGAATACTTCTGTACCGAGGGTATTATCCTTATTCCTTGTTACCAGCACATCCAAATATGTGATCTTGTGTTGGTCATAATTGATGGTAAAATGTAAACCCCATTTATTCTCATTGAGGTATTCAACAAATTCCATCAAGTATTCTGCATCAGACCTCCACACCATCCAGCAATCATCCAGATATCTACGCCAAATATCAGTTTCCATTAGATATATGTTGTGTGTAACATCATAGATGATTTGTTCTTCTATCTATGCGATATATATATCTGCATATATGGGGGCAAAAGATGAGCTCATTGCAGTACCCCGTATTTGAAGATAACATTGTTTTCCATAGAAGAACACATTTTTGGTGAGAAAATGTTCAGTTAAACATATAAGAAAGGTGTTGAAACCAGGTTTGTATAGTTCTGATTTATATAGCTAATCTAATCATCCATAAATGTAGTCCTTGGGTAAGTAGCATAGCCTTCATCAAACCAGATGGAAAAATCACATCCCAGCTTTCCCAGCTGGATGGCTAACAAATCCTAAGATTAGTTACTCAGAGTCCTGGTGCCAAGAAGAGGGCATATTTAACTAAAATTATATTCCATAAATTATATTCAGTAATTATATTCAGTATACACACACACACACACACACACACACACACACACACACACACACACACACACACACACACACACACACAAAGCCCCTAGGCAACCTCAGTAATCACATGACACCACATCACACCTGGAAAAATTGTGAAAAAAAAATCAAAAGATGGATTCAGATGGGATTTCCCCCCACCACAAACCACCCCAAAAGGACCATCAAAAAATCAACACAAGCAAAACGTAAACCATAAAAAATACCAAAAACTATAATGCTACATACTGGTGTAAACATAACTGTTGTAATCTAGTAATCCCCATACCAAAAGATTGTTTCAGACCTTCTGTGTACAAACAGCTTTCTCTAAAACTCAAACTCCTCAAAACTCAAACTCATAGATATTTGCCTATAAAAAAAAAAATGTTTAATTAAAAAAAATGCATAATGATTTTTCTGTACCGCACGATGTAATCTCTGCCATAGATGTAATTCTGCCATATTGTAAATTGTCTCTCTCTCTCTCATGTCTTATATTGTTTTATGTTATTTTTGAGCTTTTTTTCACGCTTTCTCCCCGGATGGACCTGTGCCAAATGGGATCCTGTCCGGGTAAACAAATGTAAAATAAAAAAAAAAAATAAATAAAATAAATAAAACAAAACTTCCCCCATGACATATTCAGAAATTTTAATTTGTTTTAATTATACATTACTCACTGACTGACAGTTTACTGAGCTGTAATGCTGACCTTTGAAAAAAAAAAAATTCCCAGACTTTGTCAATAGCTAGCTCAAAGTGTAGAGATTATTATTTATTTTAGAAAAACATCTTAAAAACTATTAAATTGATACACACCCCAGAAACACAGAAAAGTTATTGTGATTATGTAAACCACAGAATGCTGCAAGAAATCAAAGTCACATTAGGTATATTCAGCATCAAGCCCTGCCCAATGCACTAACATCCAAGGTGCATAACTACCATTCATCTTCAATTTGCATCTCATTTATAATACCTAAAAATTCTGTGGTATCCTGAATTCTAGATCTTACCCATCTCAATAATGGTTTGAGGTGTTTGGTTAGAAACTCAGAAAGTGTTTCAGTGAGAGAACCATTGCCTGCCACAATTGGCCTACCTGGGGGATGCAAAAGATCTTTATGAATTTTGGGCAGAAAATAGATATATTGGCTATTGGGATCAGATATAGTAAGATGACTTTTTGTATTTGGTGTAATGATGCCATTTTCAACTGCCGAATCCAAAAATGTACCTATTTGTTGTTTAAACATAAATGTCGGATCAAGAGGCATTTTAGTATAATATTTGGCATCATCCAACTGTCTGTGCGCCTCAGCATCATATTGGGTCCAATTCATGACTACCACAGCGCCACTTTTGTCTGCGGAAATGATAACCAGATTTTTATTATTGATAAGTTCCTGTAAAGTTAACATGTCTGTCTTTGAGAGATTATTAGATTTAGGATGAGTCATACCCGAAGTAAAGTATAGATCTTTGAGAACACTATTTTGGAAAAGACTCACACAAGGATGCATGGGTGGGGCAAAGGTGGATTTGTGGTATTTGAAATTGTCACCAGCAACATCGTCCTGTTTTGTGTCATGAAAATACAATTTTAAATTTAGCAATCTACAAAATCTGTTAAATCATGTGCAAATGTATCTTCAGGAACAAAAAAAAATGGGTATAAAAGAAAGACCTTTATTTAACAAAGCAGTTTGTGAGTCAGATAATGTTACATCAGAAATGTTGAGTACATTTGTTCTAGCATGCTTGTTTATTTGTTTGTCAACAGTTCCATTAGACCCTCCAAACTTCTTATTTTTTCGATGTTTCCTGCCTCCCCTCTTGTAAGGCCTAAAGGGGCCACACTGTTATTACGTTTGGGGGTGGGGGAATCTGAGGTTTGCTGTATGTCCAAATCTGTACCACTTGAGCCAAATGGTAAGAGGTGTAACTCCCACTAGCCCATTCTTACACAATTATATAGGCTTCCCACCAACCAACCCTTATGAACTGCATGTCCTTATAAGAGCCCTAACTCTGACCCTAAAGCTTCCATCCAGTCTCTAACCCTAACCAGAATCTTCATTCCTTATCGCTAACCATAACAAACCTTCCTGTTTACTAATGATAAAGTCCCTGATTGCTCCCTGTTAATAAAAAAGTTGCAGATAGATTAAGCAGCACATTTCAAGGATGATACATTAAGCTTCCCCTTACAATCAGAGAAAAATCAGTCATTATATTTATTTAAAATTAAGCTTGTACATATAGCAAATGGTACCTCTATTTCTAACAGATGAAAGCTGCAAACACAAAAACTTCAAGAAAAAAAGGCAACGTTATCTAAGGTTATCCAAAAAACTGTTACTAGAATAATTACCTTACTTAAATGCCAAAGTGTACTATCATGACACTTGGCAAAAAGGACGTAAAATCAGAATTGCTAAATAAACAGTAAAGTAATAAACAAACCGATAATTAAAGATCTAGAGACAACAGTAGAATAAAATGTCAGCATGAATACTGATTTGGAGTCAGTGGTAAGCAATTAAACTTTGACTGCTGCTTATGTACCTACAAAGTCAGACAAGCATATTCTGTAGCCCATCTAATTCTAAATGTCATGTCAAATCACTCGAGAGAGATCACTATATGCCTGGGACTGATATGACACATTACTGAATAGACTGCAATATTATGTAGCTTTTGAACAAGCTATGTGAAACAACTTGAAAATCTACATTTCCTTATTAGGAAAATCATAGGATGTTAATACTTGAAATATTCAAAAAGGTTAAAGGAAGTTTCATTAGCTTTTGTTTATTAAAGGTGGCATCTACCTGGTCTGTAAGGAAATATCTGATTCAGTTATGTTTACAGCTTATACCTGATAAGCAGTGGTGGGGGAGACAAACCTGATTAACTCAATACTCAAATAACAATCAGTAATAAAAAAATAAATAGCAAATACATTGAAAATACATTTCAAGATCATAGCATATCCTTCCCTTTACAACTGCAAAAAAATCAGTCATTAACTTCCTTCAACATTAACCTTGCAGTTTGCTTCTTCAAATGAAATTTTACCACACAGCTTACGAGGTATTTAAGACTAATACAACTTTAAAAATGGAACAAGCAGAAGTTTTGGACAGCAGTTGCAGCTTACTTTGTAGCAATAGTTACCAAGATACAAGGTAAAGGATTTCTCTGCTTTCTCAATATAAATTCAATCAGTCTGTATACAGAGGCTAAGACTGCACCAAATTAAGTAATGAAAAAAGAAAGAAAAATTATTTAGTTTCAAGCTAACATCACACGTCATCTAAAATGAGGACTGTTAAGGTTCTGTAACTTACTATCCTAAGAACAGTCATATTTAGAATATGCGCAGGCAGCTGATGACCAGCCACCTTTCAGTTCAAACACCCCTCTGCTTGGCTGGTCGTAGATCTCTGCAGACAGAACCCATTGAACAAATGAGATTAGCAGGATTATTTGCATTTTAAGCAGAATGCGTTCAGCACCTTTTACACTACATTATCTCTAGCTCACGGCAAATTAATAGAGTGGATGAAACAAAATATACTCATTAGAAAGCTACTGAGCTGCAGCTTACAGTGCTGCCTCAAATCATTTTGTATTATAATAATTTTGAACTTAGTTATGGGATTTCCTCGGGGTCCTAGTGCTACTCCTGATTTACAGAAAGTATACTTGACTCAGTACCGTGCATACGCTTCCCGACGTACTTGACTTACAACTCTTCTCTAAGTCCACAGTGGAATCAGATTAATGTTTCTGGCTGCAATAATATCTAGGTTTCTCATGTAGTTTGTATTTTCATTCTGGTTTTCAGTCAGCCTTCAGGCTTTATAGATTTGGATGAATATCTGGGTAAAAATGTAATAAATGGCATATTTAGTAAATAAAAGTAACATGTCTATATTGCAATGGTTGAGATACCTAGTATCACTTTGGACTCAACACCAGAATGTGAAAGAGTCCACACAAGTAAAGAGAGTGATAGAATATAATAGAAACAGAGGAATATGGGACATGCAATCACGGACCACTTGATGGAATTATACTTTTATCAAATGAAGTGGAAGCTAAATGCTGATTTTAGTACCCTCTCACAAACCACGTGCAGAGTTTTTTCACTCTGATGACCCTATACAATCACATTTTGAGGTCAATATACCTTCCAGCAAGGGGAATTTTTCCCATCTATGACCAAAGCACATTTCAAACACAGGTTCTTTTCTTCTCATCTACGACATTTATCTTGCACATCAAAACTCCTAAAGTCTAGGTTGTTGAATGTGACTTAAATATACAAAATGCAAAAGAAAGGGAATACTTCATGCTTAAAATCAAGTATCTGTGTGACAAGGGGGGTGGGGTGTGGAATCATTAAAAACTTTCAAGAAGTTTTGTTTTGGGAAACTGGTGTGTTAAAGGACCCACTTGGTGTTTTGACAGGATTTATTCTATGAACTTTTGAAAATCTGTCTGTCACCAGAATGTGATAATCCTGTCTAGGAAGGAACATCTGACAAGCATTCTACGCATATCCCTAATAATTATGTATTGTAGGTTCTAGTTAATCAAAAACTTACTTTCTGCTACTCTCCACCAAATAACATTATAATCCTTTTTATTGAATGGCTTCCTGACTGAAAGTCATATGGGTTATGTGATCACTTTACAAAAGCAATCACAAAATCTTGAAAACACGCAAATGTAACGCACGTTTGAAACTAAACAAACATACATTGCTTTCTTTTTTACAGAAAACAAGCCTCTCTGCAGCCTCATGTATATCAACTCCAAGATTGTGCTAACTCATGGAAAAGGGAATTCTTTCAGATTGTGCAGTCGCAATTTTTAGTGTCCCAGTCTCGGAAGTACACACCAGATCAATGATATGAAAGCCGATCTTTACTTAACCCTGGCACCTGACACATTTCTTATCCTTTTCCATGCATTTCATACATTAGTAACCTGAGGTCCCTTTACTTGTATGACCTCTGCACCTACAAACAGTTCTGGAACTATGTCTGAACCATCGGTCAGCATTCATGTAGATCAGGTGCATTACCTGTCTATTCTGATTGTTGTTAGCACTGCCTTCTTTTGATGCCGATAGTCCAAACCAGGTTTGACCAACACTCTACATCCCTTTCCAGTACAACTGTCATTTGTTCTGCTCATCCTGAGTTAAAAATTTAGAATAGGAGTGTTCTCATTACAGCTTGTTGTGTATTAGAATGCTCACGAAACAAAAGGAATACTTCGTACAGACTTTTAACTTCATGAGGTGTTTACTCAGTGAGCCTCTAGAAAGAATGGATACCATATTAACACTTAAACACTAGTCCTATATGGTCCGACCCAAAAAACTCCAACTATTTTCTGTCTCATATCCCCTACTTATAGGCGATCTCTGCTTGACTTACAAAGTCATGTCTGACCCAGCTCTGTTAGAAATGCTACATCTAAAGAAATCCAAATCCCTCCACACCACATGCTCCAGAGACCTCAACCTCATTACCACACTCAACAGAACATGTTGGAGGGCCAGGTTCATAACCCAGAGACTCCCCATGCTATGGAACAGACTTCCCATACATGTAAAACTGAGTACCTCACTGGCCCTCTTCAAGAAAAATCTTGATGAGTGGATGGGAAATAGAAAATATATTCACCCCAGGGATCATGCCAGTGGCTCTACTCGACAGAGGCACTCGGAACTAAGGTCGGGTGGCATGATGCCAGGGTAATCCTATGGGCTAGGCTTGTAAAGGCTCCAGGGCCATTAGTCTAGTACACACCTATGAACCTATGAACATATATGACATTCAGCAGCATGTAGCCAGTCAGCATATTCATTTGTGCTCTGTTTACTACACCCCCCTTATTGTTTGACTTTATATTGTAAGATCCAAACAGACGTTGAAGGAACAAATGTATAAAAAACAGGTTTATTAATCCCACTGAAATAAAAATATAAATAGAAAGAAAAGTAGCATTCCTTAGCTTCTCAGAATTTTATGGAACAGTCTCCCTATCTTGTCAGTGTCTCACAGCCTTCCAGCCAGCATGATGTATTTAAAAGGCCATGGCTACAAATCCCCACTGGGTCTTAATTCCAGCATTGCACCAAAGTTATTTCACCAGATATAACTTCACATTTTGCCCTGAATAAACTGGTTTCTTCACACTTCCAGGGTCTTTCGCTTTGCTGTTCTGCAGATAAGGAACTGACATCTTGGTTTTGCTGTAGCAGGCTGTTCTGTTTTATACAGCAGTAATGAGCAAGTAGCAACTCATTACTAGTTCGATAATACAGTGGTGCTTCTGTGAAACCTGTGAGAACGTTGAACGTTCACACTGCATACCATGCAATATTTTTTAAAAGCACATGATCACTTTTCCCCAAAACCAATGTATTAGGTTCATAGGTTCATAGGTTCGTACTAGGCTATCTGCCCTAGGGCATTTATAAGCCTAGCCAGAGTGTGTGTGACTTTCACCACCCCTTAGGATGAGAATAATACGCCCTTTTAGGGTTTAGTTTACTGTGCCTCTGTCTAGTAGTGACACAGAGATGACCCCCGGGGTAAACCTACAATCTCCCATCCACTCGTCGAGATTTCTCTTGAATAGAGTCAGTGAGGGGCTCTGCCTAACATGGACTGGGATTCTGTTCCAGAGTGTAGGGAGCCTCTGGGTTATGAATTGGTCCCTCCAGCACATCCTATTTATTTCTGTGTTGAGGTTTAAGTCTCTTGTTCTCGTGGCTCTGATGGATTTGGATTTTCTGAGGTGGAGCATGTCCATTAATTCCGGATTGGACATGGCCTTGTATGTCAGGCACAGATCACCTCTGAGTAGGCGGTATGCGACTGAATAGAGCTGGAGTTTTTTCAGTCGGGCAGCATATGACATATGTTTAAGACCCTTTATCCTCTTGGTGAGGAACTTTTGGGGTCTTTCCAACTGCTGCAGGTGTCGGGTGAGATACATCCCAAATGGGGCATTGTACTCAATCATTGGCCTGATAAGAGAAGAGTACAGGGGCACAATGACCTCTCTTGATCTAGATGTGAAACCCTTCATGATAAGGTGGGCAATATAGAAGGTCTTCCTAACCACTTTGGCAATGTGAGTGTCAAATGAGAGGTTACTGTCAACCTGGGTCCCTAGGTCCCTGATTACCTCTTCCGTAGTTAAGGGATTACCACCTATGTGGTAATTTGTCGGTACCTTGTTTTTCCCAAAGGGTATGACTATGCATTTTTTGGCGTTCAGCTTAAGGCCATGGCTCTGGCACCAATTATCCGTTTCTATGAGGCCTCTCTGAAGGATGTTTGTGTCCGGTGGAGTATCAATTATGGCACCCAGTTTGCAGTCATCTGCGAACTTTGTCAGCCACAATCCTCCTATGTTTGCTTATACCTCGGAAAAATAAATGCCGAACAAGAGGGGTCCCAGGACTGAGCCCTGTGGGACACCGCTTGTGACTGGCTTAGAGTCTGACATAGCTCCAGCAACTCTAACCCTGTGGGTTCTGTCCTTGAGCCAGTTTGCAACCCATCTTGTGACATATGGGTTTACATTTAAGCTGGTGAGTTTGTCTATGATGCCCGAGTGGGGTATTGTGTCAAAGGCTTTTGCAAGGTCAAGGTAGGCTGTGTGAACTGCCTTACCCTCATCAATGGCCTTAGTGACTGTTTCAAAAAAGTCGACCAAGTTCAAAAGGCAGGATCTGCCCTTGACAAAGCCAAATTGGGTAGGATCCAATGTCTGTAGGTCCCCAATGTCTTTGTTTATGAGTTCCATAATGATCCTCTCCATAGCTTCGCAGACCAGGCTCATCAAGCTTATGGGGTGGTAATTTCCAGGGTCCGTAGAAGCACCGCCTTTGTGAAGTGGGACCACTGTTGCCATACGCCACTCTTTGGGTATGTATCCTGTAGTAAGGCTAAGATTAAACAGCAGCCTTATGTGTGGGTTTAGTTCCTCTTGGAGTTCATGTAGCACACAGCCCGGGACACCATCCGGTCCCATTGATGCTGTGTTTTTAGCTTTAGAGAGGGCGGCTCTCACCTGGGCATCTGAGATGTTAGGGAGGCTACACTCTGCAGGGATAGTTATTTCTCCTTTTGGGGAGGAGAAATTTGCACTGAACCTGTCTGCCAGAATGTTGGCAATGTCAGTGGGTTCAGTGTATTTTGTGTCATTTTGGACTAACTCTGAGCATATCTGGGAGTTTCCACCCAGGTTTCTAACATAGCTAAAGAAGGCCTTGTGATTGTCTTTTGTGTCTTTATTTTTCTCTCAAAGTTGGCCTTGGATGATTTTATGAGTGATCGTAGTTTTTTGCTAGTACTGATCAGAGATGCCTTCCCTTTTAGGGATTTTGCTCTATCATGTAGTAGCTTCCTCCTCCTGTTGTAAAGTTTGTTTATGGCTGGGGTCCACCTGCCTTTGGGGAAATGGGTCTTGGTTTTATTTGGGATTGCATGATCCATGCATTCTTGAAGGTGCCCATAGAAGGCATTTGCAAAGGATTCAGCAGTGTGGGTTGTGGTTTCCACTGGCCCAGGGGCCTTGAAGGATACCACTTCAGTCTTAAGAAGTGTGAAGTTTGCTTTTGAGAAGTTCTTCACTGTGGTCTTTTGTGCAGGGGGTGGGGGCGGGATGTGGATTTCCAGTGAGATTAATTTATGGTCTGATCTTACCAAAGAGGGATATACTTGCGGTGTGGAGCATTTTGTCCCCATGTTTGTGATGATCAGGTCTAGTATATTGTCTCCTCTTGTGGGAATGGTGACTAGTTGTTCCATTGCATTTGAGTTTATGAATTCTAGGAACCTTTGGGCTAGGGTGTTGGGGCTTGAGTAATGTTCCCAGTCTATGTTTGGGTAGTTGAAGTCTCCCAAAATGATGGTATTTGGAGAGACATTTATACTCTCCAGTGTCTTCAGGAAGGCTGTGTGGGGTTCCTGAGTTTGAGAGGGTGGTCTGTAGCATGCTACAAACTGTAAGGCAGTTTTGCCTATGGTTAGTTGCACCTGGATAGTCTCCGATGCTTCTGCGTTGCCACTAACCTGGAGGTGTGGGTATCTTTGATGAAAATGGATACTCCCCCTCCTTTTGTGGTTCGGTCCAAGTTTTGGGGCCGGAAAGCATGACATGAGGTAAAACCTGATAGTGCTGGGGTGCTCTCAGGAGCCTTGAACCAGGTTTCAGTCACTGCACAGACATCGATGTTCTCCATACTGAGGAGGGCTTGAGGTGTGCATCTTGAGGTCTAGACTTCTGGCATTGAGCAGCATTACCCTTAGTTTTTTCCACTTGTGTTTTCTAGGGAGGTAGGTTTGTCATTTGAGCCTTGCCTAAAAAGGCACTATGGGGTGGCAAGAGCCTTGGCCAATATCCGGAAGCCCAGGGTGACAGGTGCAAGCCATCCCTTGGCAGCGTGGCTTGTCAAGCATGTCATCCCAAGCAGACAGACATTGGATCCCCTTAGAATGACACCAGTAATTAAGCCAATTGTTAAAACTGATCATTTTGTCTTTGTACTGTGGCATCATTCTTGGTGAGGGTAAGATGCTGCTCAGGGTCAGGGTCATACCGGCCTGGGCTACATAATCAGAGAGCTCCTCTATGTCTCTTTTCATGTAGTCCAGGGCACATCGTCTCAGGTCGTTCACACCGGCATGTACAATGACTGAGTCATATTTGTACTTGCTGTGGAGTGACCTGAGTGCTTGTGTTATGTGGCGGATTCTAGCTCCCGACAGGCAGCTTACTGTGACCTTTTCCTTGTTCAGTCTGGTGAGCGGGACGTCAGTGTGTCTGACTATGGAGTCACCTATTACAAGTGTGTCTGGCATGTTGTTTGGCCTTAAGGGCTGTGGCTGTTTAGCACACTGACTTTGTGAACTATGTGTTGCATGTGCTATGTCTTGAGGTGGTGGTTGCTTGGGTGTCTGCTTTGGAGGCCTCTGTTGTTTTGGTAGATTTTTAATCAGCGCCTCCGAGTATGTTTTTGTGTGTTTATGTGTTTGGTTTGCAGTTGTGATAGTTCTATGTGAGACTGGGTATTAAAATATGTGTATTCATTTTATAAAATAGTCAATGTATGCTGTGATACTTTTAAATTAATTTTATACTAAGCATGTCATGGAAGTCTTTGCACCAGACAATATTTTTTTTTTACAACAAGCAAATGCAGCTTGTCAGTCCTTAGTGTCATATTGAGCTCTCAAACTATCCCTATATCTGCCTGGTTTCTTAAACGGTCTTCTACTTCAGTGGTACTTAAGACTCTTTTATCCAGATACTTGATTTTTTTGGTACAGCTCTTGCTGTACTACAGTTTTTATTTGTGAGAGTAACTTGCAGGGCCTCTTTCTCCAACTCTTGACTATTGCATTTCTTACAGTTTTTATTTTCACGTGATAGCACTGGTCATGATAATTCTAGTTATATGTCCTCCTTCTTTCATTTTGACATATTGTCTTGTACATATGTATGTAATTTCTTTTGCATAGCTTTCCAGCTTCCCGTGTACACTACAGGGCAATAATTCAGCTGCAGGACTGATTTATTTAGCTTTAGACTGCACACATTGCTATGACTTTTCTATTCATACTCTGGCTCCAGAAATTGAAAATCTGGTAGCTCCTTGTGTTTATATCATAATAGTATTTATGTGTCTGATACTGTTTCTCCACTGTTTCCTTTATTCTGTATGCACTGATCTTTGGATATCCATGATATAGCTGTAGTGGGTCATTTGTTTTTTTAGGCTTTAGGAAATTAAATGGAAAACTGAAAAGGTATATTTCAGTCAAATGACTTGTCAGGTGAACTTTAAATAAATGGGAGTTTCAAATGAATATTAATGGATGTTCATGCTGAATCTTCGTTCACTTTGAGGGCTTTTTTGTTCTGTTCAGCAAATAAATGGCTGTCAATGTTTTTGGTGTTAAAATCTAAAATTAAAATTATGCATTAAATGTAGATCTCTCTGAGCATAATAAATGTAAAGAACAAAATAGTTATGTATTTTGAGAAAACTGGGGAGAGACGGCCGAGTAAAGGAGTAGTGTGGTATGTTGAGGGGGTGGTCAACTGTCACTTGGCCATAGACAGCATTTGATAAAAACTAAATAAATAAACAGAGAGATGCGGGTGTGGGATTTGACTAGGAAGGAGAAGGCACCTCAATTAGACTTTGTTAATTCAAAAATATATAGACTATCAGAAGCCAATGATCCCAAATAACAACTAATGCAAATGACTGTTTAAGTACATACCATCATTGCATGGTTTGCCTGCATGACTTTTCTACCCTTTGGTTTGGATGTAATTTGGGATTTTTCACAAGCTCCTTAATGTTTATGGACATCAGGCTTGATTTTAAACTCTGTGTTTCAAAAGTATAGTGAAACAATCCAATTCTGCTGTACTGATGAGCTTAAAAAAAGGCCAAAACATGCATGTCCACAGCTAGTGGGGTTTGACTTTATTGGCATGAATGTACCCATAAAGACTTAAAAAGTAAAATGTCATGGGCATTCAGAATGCATGTAGCTAAAATATTGGCATGCTCTTAAGAGGAAATTTGCATGTACCCTGTGAGCCTCCGTTACAGGAGGTTTAAGGTATTATACAGTGAAGACTTTAGGATGTCTGCATCTTTCTTGCAGTTTTTCCTCTGTGAACTTTCCACCCTTTGGTTTGCATTTCACTTCACTTCTTGTATGGAGCTTGCTATCATTCATGTCTACTCAGCTTTCAGTGTCTGTAAGGTTAGTGGTATATCTCCTTCAAAATACAAGTACCTGGAGAATGTTTAAGTGCAGCCCTTACTTTCCACTGCTTGATTGTTATACTAGTTACAAATATTGACTTTTATAATCTGACGTACATGTAACCAGATAAACAGAATAAAAATAAGCACATCTCAACTATTATAACTACATGTTGTTATTGGTACTTTTCTTGACAACTATTTCTGCACTAATGACTTGATAGCTACAAAATAAAGTAACAAGTGGCAGCTCGCTGAATAAACCCAGATGTACACATTACTGAAGTACTGAAGTACTGTATTACAAAACTCATAAAAGCAAACTTAGAGGGACAGGAAAAAAGTAACAGCAATGTATACACACATGAAAATGCAAAATGAATTAATAGAGGTAACATAATGATTGAGAGCCCTGCATTGGTCCAACCCCCCTCCCCCCAAGAAATTGTGACCATTCTACAGTAAATAAACAAGTGCCAGACATGGAAAACAGTGGAATCTTCTGAGAGAGGTGGATCCAGGAATAATGTGTGCATTCCTGTTGGATCCTTAATGATGAACTACAATTGTCAGGGCTTTCTTTCGTGTAAGGAAAATAATGTTAGCGGCTATAAACACAGAACATAATGAGACAGCCTAAGAAAAACTGGGGTTGCTCAGGACACCATAATGTATGGCACTTTCCCCTTGATGTCTATGCATCATAAAAAAAAAAAAAACTCAGATACTTCACCCTCATCCTTGCCTGCATTTTACAGCAAAAACTATTCTTTATCTAGTCCACTTACTGAATAAACAGACCAGCTATACCAAACTCATGCCAGCCTATAGAATTACAGAATCTGTGGTGCTCGAGGTAGATTGCCCATGTAGTGCACAGAGTGATTTGCCAGTCTGTGCTTAAAACAGCAGTAGGGCTAGCCAACCAGCAATGTGAACATTGGATCAAGATGATGGTCACTACTGATGTGATATTATGACCTCATGTGTAAAAATAAAAACAGGAAAAGGAGGGTTATGAATGGTCGAATTGATGAAACAATGCTGCAACATTGACGAGAAAGATAAATACCATCTTCTACATACTGCATGGAACCAATACATAATTTTTGGTTACACTACATGCAATATAGCACTATTCTAAAAGGTCTCAAAACTAAGTCTTAAACTTCTAAAAAACTAGTCTATAACTTGAAGAGAATTAGGGATATTACAGTTATGACACAGAACGCAACTTGGGCTATTAGAGTTTTGACCCAGAAAAGAACTAGGGTGCTAGACTTCTGACCTGAAGTAAAATTAGGGGTATTACAGTTCTGACCCAGAAAAGAACCAGGTTATTAGAGTTTTGACATGTAGGGTATTAGGATTCTGACTAAAAATAGAACTAGGGATATTAGGATTCTGACTAAGAATAGAACTAGGGGTATTAGGATTCTGACTAAGAATAGAACTAGGGGTATTAGGATTCTGACTAAGAATAGAACTAGGGGTATTAGGATTCTGACTAAGAATAGAACTATGGGTATTATGATTCTGACTAAGAATAGAACTAGGGGGTATTAGGATTCTGACTAAGAATACAACTTGGGGTATTAGTTGTGAGTTCTGAGATCACATTCATGCTGTTTCTTCATGTCAAAGAGTATGGACAGCAGTATGCATTTACATAAGTGACCTGATCATGCTCAAAGAAGGCAGTTTCCTCACATTAGCAGAATCATCGCTGTAGATATGCAACTTGCATAAAAGGAATAAACTCCCAGATTAATGTAAGAAAAACATACAGTCTGCTTTTCAACACCCACCTTTTTATAAAAAAAACACTTGACAAACACCCTTCTTCAGACTGCCATCTTAAAATACTTTGGGTCACAACTACTACTAATCTTAACACGCATCATTCACATCCAACAAATTGACCAGAGTCAACACAACTTAAACTGTTAAAAAGGTACCCCACTTGTTTGCACCACCAACCTTTCTAAAATAAAAATTGCTCACCTTTAGGTCTAAAACCAAAAATAAAAACACTACTACTCCATAAGGACTTCTGATAAAATCAGAACGCTACATAGACTCTCTCCCCTACACTTTTAAAATCTGCTCTATAGAATATGCTTTTTCTAAACTGGTACCCGCTCTTATGAATATTCTCTCTCAAAGCATGAGGAATAGCCCAACATTCAAAATCAGCATTCAGAATTTAGCTAACAATACAACATTATCCACTGAAAACACAACATCTTTACCATAGACAACCATAGTGCATCTGCATATCCAGTCCTATCAAACAAAGCTTTCTCCCCGCCAGATGTTACTACTCCACTCTGATCAACCAGCCGATCCTGAACATACTTACTGCTGCCTCTTATTCTCCATTTCTAATTCCCAGCTTTTCTCTGTCCCATTTCTGTCATTCCCCAACTACTCTAAGTATCCACAGATTCCATATGAGTAATAACAAAGTAAAATGATACATTTTAAGCCTTATAGAACCAATATGTCCCACTATGTTACAGCTATTCTGCTTTATCTATCTATCTATCTATCTATCTATCTATCTATCTATCTATCTATCTATCTACCTATCTATCTATCTATCTATCTATCTATCTATCTATCTATCTATCTATCTGTCTGTCTGTCTGTCTGTCTGTCTGTCTATCTGTCTATCTATCTATCTGTCTATCTATCTATCTATCTATCTATCTATCTATCTGTCTAATTGTCTGTCTGTCTGTCTATCTATCTATCTATCTATCTGTCTATCTATCTATTGCCTTTTGTTTACCAGCAAAGTCCAACTGGGTGCAAGTCTCATTTTCAATGGAGGTCTGTGGAGAATAGTTCCACATAAAATATATTTTTATAATGAACAACAGTAAAACAAACATTTTAACCATTATTTTGCAGGTAATATTGAGACATAAATAGCAAATACATGTTCATATACATTAAAAATTGTATTATTGTAGATAACTCAAAGACATGTTAACATGTAATAGCTGGAGACACAAGAACAATGTTAGTGCACATAGGTTCAGTATATGTATATTGACATAAATGAGGTAGGATGTCACTAGAGCAGGAGCAGAAACTAGAGGAGAAGGTGGAATTTTTTAGTTTTAGGAGGTATTTTTTGATAGAAGAGGTAGATACTGGCTGGATGGAGAAAAGATTTCCGTGGTGAATAGTATTATTTCGGATAGTGAGGCTGGTGGGTGGTTTGTTGTTAAGCTGGAGAGGATAGAGTGAATGAAATGTGTATTGAATTGGGTAGCTATAGGGACTGACCTGTTGTTGGTATTTGGTGAAGTACTTGCAGTTTGGCCTGAGTGTAGTAGTCTTTTGGCTGTTCCAGAAAAGCTTAGGGTTCTGTTGGTGGTTGTCTTGAAGCTTGGGAAAGTATTTATTTTTGTTTCATCTGATTTTTAGTTTATAAAGGTTCCTAAGCTGTCTAAAATATTGTCATTTTTGTGGTGTCTTGTGAGTAGACCATGTTTTCCAAGCTTTATCTCTGTTTAGCATGACTTGCCTGGTTTCTCTTGTGAGCCATGAAATGGGGCTGGATTTGATTTGTTTAGAGCAGATTATGTTAAGGAATGTGCTGTTGAAATGAGTTCCAGCATCAGACAGGGGGTAAGTATTGCAGAAAATCCCAGTTGTATCTCTTGAGATAGCTAATGAAGGTGTCATTACTTAAGAAACAAAGTCCATGCATGTTATTATAGAGTATGTGTTTATGTACATGATTAGATTATCTCACAGCAAAGGTTAGTAAATGGTCTCGGATGGTGATGGGTAGACAGCCAACAGTGTAACCTCTGTTAGGGGTGGTGAGGAACCAATCTAATGTAGACCCCCTATTACTGCATTTGTCTATGCAAGTAGCAGTAGTGATAATATGGGTAAAACCAAGGTGATTGATCTTGAGAGTGGAGGCGTCAACAGTTGATATTTAGGCAGTCTATATGCACTTCACCTAAGATGATGGTTTCTTTGTCAATATTATGAGAGACCCAGTACAGAATTTCTTCTAGTAATGATATCTTGTTTCCAGGAGGGATATAGGTCCAGTACAGAATTCCTTCTAGTAAGGGGATGTTGTTTCCAGGAGGGATATAGGTGGCTGTGATGCATATGCTCTAATGTTTATTGGTTTGCAGGAGAGAGATAATAATTTCTGCACTGGGTTAGTTGGGGGTGGGTGAGGGAGTAGAAAGTGATTTCTAGGTTATGTTTGTATTTGATAACCATGCCATCAGGTTTATTATATTGTCTGCCATTTCTAATGATGTTGTAGTGTGGAGGAATTATTTTCTGGTCTTTAGTACCCGGTTTTAGCCAGATTTCTGTGGCTATTAGCATGTTGCGGTATGTGAGACTATACATGCATTTGTATTTTGTTATGAGGACAACAAAAAAGAGCTCACACTGTCAGCGATAGAGTGCCGTTTTTCTGATAATAATTAATACATTTATTATTTATTAGATAATAAATAATAAGTGAATTATCCATGTTATAATGTTTTTTTCTGGAAAAAAATGATTTAGCTTTTTAAAATGTTTGCAAAAGCCGACACTTAACACTGCACAGTTGAATTCAAAAAGAAGGGACAAACATTGTTAGCAACAACACACCACTGTATGCTGACAAGCCCATTTCTAGCAAACATTTTCCGTCTTATCTCACCGTAACAGAGAAGAAACATGTGCTGTTAAGCAAGATTTGGTATTATACCACTTTTTGTATCGGACCTGTGACATTCTGCTTTGTGATTTATCATGGTGGAATAACACAGCAAACAGACATAAGGCACATTGTTAGTATCATACTACTATACTCTGCTAATAAGCACTATTCTGTTAAAAACAGTGGGGGCAGGGTTCCTGACTAGAGCTATGATAGTTTGCTTTGCACTTAATTGTGACAAGGAAGTAATGTAACCTGCATTATTTTAAAATCATTTCATAACACATCATTTGGCACTGTACTGAAAGAAAACGGCAGCCACTTTGGCTTCAACTTTAAAGTATGTCACCTCTTATCAGTAATATTAATGATAACTGCACTGTGTTGTGCAACTATCCAGTGGTTGGGAGATGTAGCTGAAGTCTCTTCCACCACTGAATTCTATTGTGCAATCACTAATTTAACAACTACACAACTCTCAATTTCAGTAGTGCTTATTTCTGTCTGAAGAGTTATTTCAGTTGTGATCTACTGGAGCAAGATGCTACACTTGCATGTGTATAACAGCTGACACAAACTATCACATCTGACCAATAGTGAGTACTGAGGGACAGAAAACATGCACAGTTGTACAATATCTAAAACCATTACTCTTACTGGTTGCTCATATCAGATCATCAAAGTACAAGGATCAAGGCTAGTGCTTTCCAATCACATGATGTTGCTGTAGCTAAACAAAGCACTAATGCGATGTCAGTTATACCATTAGTGTAATGTTAGTGCCAGCATTAATGTGATATCCATTAAAAAATTAAGTTATGTCAGTGATAACACTAATGCTATCACCCTAATGCTATCACAAGTGTAATGTCAGTGATGGCATTAGTGTGATATTCATAAAGGTTAGTTCATGTTAGTAATAGCACTAATGTTATCACTAGAGTAATGTTAGTGATAGCACTAATGCTATCACACAAATGCTATCTCTAGTGCTCTAGTGTAATGTTAGTAATAGCATTAGTGTGATATACATTAAGAGGTTAAATCATGTTAGTGATACCACTAATGCTATCACACTAATACTATCACTAGTGTAATGTCAGTGATAGCATTAGTGTGATATTCATAAAGGTTAGTTCATGCTAGTAATAGCACTAATGTTATCACTAGAGTAATGTTAGCGATAGCACTAATGTTATCACTAGTGTAAGATTAGTGGTAGTATTAGTGATATGCATTAAAAGAGTAATGTTAGTGATAGCAGTAATGATATCACTAGTATAAGGTTAGTGATAGATTTAGTGATATCCATTAAAAGAGTAATGTTAGCAACAGTACTAATGCTATCACTAGTGTAAGGTTGGTGATAGTATTAGTGATATCCATTAAAAGAGTAATGTTAGCGATAGCACTAATACTATCACTAGTGTGAGGTTAGTGATAGTACTGGTGATATCCATTAAATAAGTAATGCTAGCAATAGCACTAATCCTGTCACACTAATGCTATCAGCAGTGTAATGTTAATGATAACACTAATGCTATTCATTAAAAGGTTAATTCTCCAGCTCTTTACTTATCCAAAGGAAATGAAAATGATACATCATACCATCATCCGTCAAAAACATAAACTTACTCAACACTGAAATCTAAACTTGAGTACACCTCAGTGTGTAAATTCTGCAATAACCAAGGAGTCCCTTACTATATTGCCCCATTGCACAAAATAGCTTACATGCTTACACTATACATCAGTGTGCCAATAACTGTGTTGATACTACTCTACTTACTAGCAGCATATCACTCTTATGTGCATTTAACCACAAGCCTCTGTATTTACTCTTTCATTATGTACATTCCATTCCTCTTGCAATTTTAGTATCCATCATAACTTCACCTATTTTCTGACTATTCTATAGTTTACAATTCGCCTTCAGTCATACTTGCTAATTTTAACGTCAGTGAAACAAAACTCTCCCCATTTTCAAAAACAAGCTATGTACATATCCCCACATATTGGTTCACCCACCTCCTCTCTATCCTGTTATAAATAATTCATCCTGTAATGCTCAGTGCTCTCCTTCACTCCATTGCCACCCTTACACCCTATTATCCTCTAGTGTATAATTAACCAATCTTACATTTCATCCTCTCATTCCCATGATGTTCAAAGTATCATATGCTTTGCATGCCTTTAGTCCACTACATTATATTCATCTATAAACAGATCTCTTTTTAATTATGTTTTTTTTTGTTTAAATTCAATGTAATGTATGCTTTGCATGCTTTCAGACAATTATATTGTATTCAGTTAAATAGGTTTTCCTCCTTTTTTGTTTCCTGGGCTTAAACTGAAACAGGTCCTGATGGACAAGAGTTCTGCTCCATAAACAAATTTAAATAAATATTTTAAAATAAGTACTTTGCATAATAGATGAAAGTCGAAAAAGCTAATTGTTTCTATACTTTACACTTTGCAAATTGGCTATTATATCCATCAGGTGAAAATATGTGTGGGAAAGCTGCATATTTAATCCAAACTGAAAAGTTTTCCAGTTGTTGCACAGATGCCAGTCTAATCTAAGTTTCTTTCATTGACATGAACATAAGTAGCATTCCCAGTCATCAAAATATTTTCATAAGCAATGGCTAGGAACACATGTAATTGGTATATGTCCTTCAGTCTAGTTTTAAAGAGATGAGTACTAGATATAGTATATTTGTTGACAGATGAGAGGGGATTAGGGCAGACCACCTTCACAGACTTCCCAGAAGACAAGCACAGCACTTGCTAAGTGGACAAAACAGAAAATACAAATACCAAACTGCTTTTTCCCTTGTTCATCCTACTATAGTCTCCAAACTAGCACACTCTCCTTTCAGTGATAAATGTAAGTCACCTAGTCAGTGTTTTACCTGAGGCTAAATTAAATGTAATGGAAATTTTAAATTGAATCAGCTCAGCGTACAAAAATTTTATTCCATGCTTTTTTCTGAAACAGACTTCTTCAGAACAACAATTAAACTTCAAATGACCAACCATATATATAAATCTCAAAAACCTAATTAAAAGCCATTAGTACCAATTTAGCTGTTAAAGGTACATTCATAAAATGTTACTAAAAATAGTGTTAAAAACATGAATTCATCAACTACACCACATGGTAAAAAAGAAGAAAAAAACACTAAAATATGGCTTGACCCCTTTCAAACTTTTTTAACATTTAGTTTTCTATATTTCAGAAAACATTTTATATTAATGGCTTCATTTAAGCTTGGTCTTTTATCTGCTCCTAATTTCACCTACCATAGCTGTTCTCTTAGCTCAAAGTAGTTCTTGAAGTCACCATCTCTAGGGTCAGGTTCTGCAACCTCCAATATTGAAAATAAGAATTTTTTGTATTTTTTACACTCCTCTGTGTGTTTAAACAATGCATTGTTGACATCCCTCTTTTTTATCCTATAGAAATATTCCCTCATACGCTCCTTTAAGGTACATATAGTCATCCCTACATAGAATGCCTCACATCCACTACATAAATCAATGTAAACTACCCGTCTTGTTTTACACATCAGGTGCCCTGGCACCCTAAGGGTATGTTGGACATGAGGCAACATAACATATAGTCCCTCAAGAACGCATCTACAAAAGTTGCATTGTCCACACTTAAACATTCCAGTCTTTTGGTTCAAATGTGCTGAAACTGGAACAGGGTTTCCAGAACCCGTTTCTAATATTTTTTTAATGCTACTATTGTTCCTATAGACAAAATTGGGTTTGCGACCTAACACCTTGATCAAATCAGTGTTACCTTCCAAAATTTTCCAGGTCTTTTGTATTATATTCCTAATGAAAGAGCAATCCACTGTCATGTCTAAATTACAAACAGTACCTTGTATATGACTATTGTTCTATGCCCTTGCGTTGTTGCTAACAAAAGGTACCATAGGGAGATATAAGGTATCTCTCTTATTCAAAATATCTGTACTAAGAGCACAGAGATATTATTTGTCATATCCACTGTCCAGAAATATGTGAGTAATTATGTCAAACTCTTGTATTAAATCCACATGTGCCACTGTCGTACAACAAGCTCAAATGCATTGTCCCTTGGGAATGTTCCTCTTCAAAAAAGAAGGATGGTTACTCTTGTAATGCAGATAACCATTTGTAAAAGTTTCTTTTCTATGAATTCTAATATCAAAAAACTTTGTTACATGATTCCATTCAAGGCATACATCTAAGAAGTTGACTTTACTTCCACATTCCCCTTTAACAAATTGCAGAAATCTGGACTTAGTATTAAGATCTTTCAAAAATTGTCCAGCAACATAATCATTGCCCTCCATAACAAAAAGCAAGTCATCAACAAATCTAGCATAGAAAAATACGTTGTATTCCTGCATTACTTCAGTAAGAATTGTTAATTCCCAAAAAGCCAACTGCTTCCTCTGAGATGGAGAATGAAGTGGTGGTTAAGGAGGTGTTAGTCAGTAACAGACTTTCAACTAATTCCACAGGCCATGTTGGGAATTTGTCAGGAACGCATCTGAAAACTTTTTTATCCAAAAAAGAGAACAAGGACACCATGATTTGAGCAACAAAGATGAGGGCAGGTTTTGTCCGAATCATCAACCGATGAACAGTAAGAGAGCATACTGGCAGTTTTAATGTTATTAACCTCTCTGGCATCATTTCGAGCAATGACCAGATACAGGTTTTGAAATATGGCTTTAATTTTACACCAACAAAAAGAGATGACTACAGCAGAATAGTTGTTGACTTTAAACAGTACACTCATAGACTGAATTTAGAATACTTGTTTAAATATGTTAAACATTACACTTGTTTTTTGAAACCCTCAAGTTACACACCTGTTTTACATCAAACCATTAAGGTATTTGAGGAGGTGTGTCTACAGGACATTAGAAATTATTTAGATAACTGTACTAAGAATAGAATTTGGTATGATAATTTAACCAATTTTGAATGTAAGGCTTTAATTCAACTAAGGAATTGGCATGACTTAAGGTACATGAAAAGTGATAAGGGAGGAAACATTGTGGTCATGACTAATGAACAGTACAATGAAGGTATGTTACAATTGCTCAGTAATGCTGATGAATATCTTTAGGTGAATGTCAGGAGCATTTCAAAAAGTTGTCAATATATTCACTCATTTTTGTATAATGCATTAATGAATCAAGCAATGGATATTAAAATGTATAATTTTTGTCTTATTGAAAAGTCAAGACTACAGATACTTTCTGGCAACCCAAATGTTCATAAGAGCATGACAGAACCCCCATTTAGACCTACTGTTTCTCCCCACCCCCATTCTGTGACCGAGGGCATAGCTTTAGTGATAGATTTTATCTTAAATCCTGTAGTACAAAAATTACCCTTTTATTTGAAGGATTCTTGGGACCTTCTAGATAAATTGAGACAGTTTTTTTCTAGTTTTGTGTTTGACAAGGATAGACGTAATTTTGACAGTTGATTTAGTGTCTTTATTCACTAGTCTTCCTCACTCAGATGGAGTGGAGGCTGTGAGATAGTTTTTGTTTGACAATAGTTTCTTAGGGCACAATAGAGTTAATGTTTTATGTAGTTTAATTGAAATTGTATTAGATCATAACTATTTTACATTTAATGGTTAGTTTTACAAATAGCGTGAGGGTGTAGCGATGGGTTCCTCAGCTGCACTGGCTTATGCAAATATTGTAATAGCTTTTTGGGAATCAACAATTCTTACTGAATTAATGCAGGAATACAACGTATTTTTGTATGCTAGATTTGTTGATGACTTGCTTTTTGTAATGGAGGGCAATGATTATGTTGCTGGACAATTTGTGAAAGATCTTAACACTAAGTCCAAATTTCTGCAATTTGTTAAAGGGGAATGCAGAAGTAAAGTCAACTTCTTAGATGTATGCCTTGAATGGAATCATGTAACAAAGTTATTCGATAGTAGAATTCATAGTAAAGAAACTTTTACAAATGGTTATCTGCATTACAAGAGTAACCATCCTTCTTTTTTGAAGAGGAACATTCCCAAGGGACAATATATTTGAGCTTGTCGTATGACAATGGCACATGTGGATTTAATACAAGAGTTTGACATAATTACTCACATATTTCTGGACAGGGGATAAGACAAGTAATATTTCTGTGCTCTTAGTACAGATATTTTGAATAACAGAGATACCTTATATCCCCCTATACTTAAGGTATCCTTTGTTAGCAACAACACAAGGGCATTGAACAATAGTAATATACAAGGTAGTGTACATAATTTAGACATGACAGTGGATTGCTCTTTCATTAGGAATATAAAACAAAATAAATTGGAAAATTTTGGAATGTTACACTGATTTGATCAAGGTGTTAGGGTGCAAACCCAATTTTGTCTATAGGAACAATAGTAGCATTAAAAAAATATTAGAAAAGGGTTCTGGAAACCCTGTTCCAGTTTCAGCACATTTGAACCGAAAGACTGGAATGTTTAAGTGTGGACAATGCAACTTTTGTAGATACATTCTTGAGGGACCATATGTTATGTTGCCTCATATCCAGCATACCCTTTGGGTGTCAGGGCACCTGACGTGTAAAACAAGAGGGGTAGTTTACATCGGTTTATGTAGTGGATGTGAGGCATTCTATGTAGGGATGACTACACGTACCTTAATGGAGCATATGAGGGAACATTTCTATAGTATAAAAAAGAGGTATGTCAACAATGCATTGTTTAAACACACAGAGGAGTGTGAAAAATACAAAAAATTCTTATTTTCAATATTGGAGGTTGCAGAACCTGACCCTAGAGATGGTGACTTCAAGAACTACTTTGAGCTAAGAGAAACGCTATGGTAGGTGAAATTAGGAGCAGATAAAAGACCAGGCTTAAATGTAGCCATCAATATAAAATGTTTTCTGAAATATAGAAAACTAAAAGTTAAAAAAGTTTGAAAGGGGTCAAAACATATTTTAGTGTTTTTTTCTACTTTTCTACCATGTGGTGTACTTGTTAAATTCATGTTTTTAACACTATTTTTAGTAACATTTTATGAATGTGCCTTTAACAGCTTAATTCTTACTAATGGCTTCTAATTAGGTTTTTGAGATTTATATATATGGTTGGTCATTTGAAGTTTAATTGTTGTTCTGAAGAAGTCTGTTTCAGATGAAAGCATGGAATAAAGTTTTTGTTCACTAACCTCATTCATTTTCTGGTCTTTATTGATCATTGGAAGCCTGTGCCTTTGGATTTTCGGTGTTTTGTTGGCATTAGTACTATGTTTTCTTTGTTCTTAATGGAAACGTTCATGTACTGCAAATAGTGCTGATCAGGTTGCTTTCATAACTTTAAACTTCTATATTTAAAATTAATTGCAATAATTCATCTTAATTCATCTGTCAACCTTTGAATTCAGTGTGAATTTCTTGAAATTTATTTCTCAAAAACATACCATACAGCTTACAATCAATAAACCAGTCATAATAATTTATATTAGAAATGGTAATTATGTAAAGGTGTAATTAACTTTATGGATGGCTGTATATATATATTTTTTTTACTTTTGCTGTAATCAAATGCTAATACCTAGAAACAAAACTAACAAACAGCTCTGATGTCCACATAATTAACACCAAACAAAACAAAAAGATAAAATAGCACACTGTATAGACATATATCAGCATATCCTGAACATAAAAAAAATGTACTTCTTTGACTTTGAAAGGGTTCTTTTAGATATGCAAAGTGAATTGCAAAAACAAAATTGAAGAGAAAGAAACATTATGGAAGTTAAGACTACAGGCAGATAAAGCATCTGGTTTGAAGGGTACCATTGTTTTTTAAACCCAAGGAAATGTAAGAAATATTACATGTTGTTTTTAATTGTTTATATATTTATTGTTGTCAGTGTCAGCTGACTAATTTAGTATTAAGTCATGATTTTTTTTCAAAGTATTTAACGAAGGTGTTTTCATTGTCATTTATTCTGGTGAAGTTGTGGTACTAGGCGTGAAAGCACTTAAGTAAACATATTTTTGTGTGCATCTGCAAACGTTAATCCCTAAAATGCACACTGTAATCTGTCTCTGGCTATATAATTAAACTATGTAATATACTGAATGCTACTGCAGACACAGAAGTGTGATGTCACATCACATTGTGCATGCCTTTTCAAATGGTCAAGCACCAAATAAGAATCAGCAGAAAATTCTCTCTCTCTCTCTCTCTCTCTCTCTCTATCTGCATGTATTTCTTTAATATATATGTAAATGCAGTTTGTTCAGATGCAGGAAAAACCTGCAAGCCTGAGGCAGTACAGAACATCTGTGGACTGTATTAATATCAGTTTCACTACTTTTACAGCAAAATAAATATATTTCCAAACCTTGGCCTTTTGATGATGAACACAAAGATGAGAAAGGAGAAAGACAGCATAAATTCTGCAGAGTTCACTTAAAAGATGTATGTTAAAATTTCATTTTCACTCAGGCAGCAGAAGTAGTTCTAGATGTCACATCTGTTTCAGGTGAGGCAGCTCTGACAAATAACAATGTCAAGGAAAAAGAAATGAGCGTACTCCTGACAGCTTCAGGCTTTTATTTGACAAAATGACTGTCTGTTTCTACATTCAATATTAATATATGTACGCTGAATAGACTGAAGTCCAATTTAATTAGGATTACCAACCTATGTACAAAGTTAACAAAACCTTTTCCTTTCACTGAAAGAAAGACGAGCTTTTGAGCTAAATAAAAATATATGACTGAAGATAATTGAACATATGCACTGCTTTTTGATTATTTCGCCTTCAAATCAGTTATTACTGCTACATACAAAGAAGACCCACACTATACTACCTAGGTAGGCTCTTACATACTATGCTTCATATTCTTTGCAGTATAACTCATAGACATAAGGATCATTACCTGCATTAAATAATACTAAAGCAGAAGTTGGGCATTGACATAAAATTGCAATTTGAGCCAGTATATGACAACAACAATTAACTTGTTCTATAACTTTTTCATTCATATATAATAACTTGACAAATAGTGGGTAGAGGACAAAACCTGACATTTCACTGCCCATTACATTTTGATGTCCAGAAACCTACATATTTGCATATTTTACCTACCAGTGAGGCTAGTCTTGCTTAGAATTCATTTAAGCTAAGCAAAAAAAAAAAAACCCCCACCACTGCTGGTAAGAGCTGTAGCCAAAAGGGGATGTTTTCATGATGCAGAAAAATGTGGTTCAGAGACATGTTAGCCTCAATGAGGAAAGAACACAAATCAGTACTTTTCTGCTGTAGTGAACACTGGTGGCCCATGCGTCACATTGTCATAAGTGCTATCCTCATTCACTCTCCCACATACATGCATGCATTTAAACACACGCCAAGCACCAAACCTCTTACCTTTTCTGAGATGACAGAATATCCCAATGTCTCATCTTATTTCTGTCCCTATCCTTACATAGAATAGAGCCTCACAATCAGTCAATAATGTCAGACATTAGAGTCTCATACTTATTAGATAAAACATGCCATCATAAGTTAGCATACAGGGTTAAGGATAGCTATTGCTGTATGTGTCAAGGGTGCAGAATTCAAAGCTTCAACCCCCTTTTACTTTGTTTTCCAAAGACTTATTGAACATATAAGGACTATTCATGGTGTCTAGTGGTGGTGTATATAGCTAACCCTCTGCTAAACAGCTGTATGTAAGTTCTGAGGGTATTTGATTCAAATTTTTATAAGTACCTTTAAGGCACAATGCAAAGAATTATCCATTTTGTGTGGAGTTTCTCCCCATATCTTTACTGCTGCAAAATGTTGTTCTGTTTTCTTTTGTAGTGCTATTAAGGTACAATATGAAGCATTATCACTGGTGTCTAGTGTTCCTCCTTCCCCACATCGTTAGTGTTGCTAAATGTTGTTTTTATTTTAGCCCCTTTAAGGCATGATATAAAGAGAACATAGGTTCATAGGTTCATAGGTTCATACTAGGCTATCTGCCCTGGGGCAATTATAAGCCTAGCCCGATTCTGTATGGCTTACGCCACCCCTTGATTTGAGTATACTGTGCCCTTTTTAAGGTTTAGTTTACTGTGCCTCTGTCTAATAGTGACACAGGAGTAATCCCTGGGATAAACCTACGATCCCCCATCCACCTATCGAGATTCTTCTTGAAGAGATTCAGTGAGGTGTTCTGCCTCACATGAACTGGAATTCTATTCTAGAGTGAAGGGAGCCTCTGGGTTATGAACCTGTAGCTCCAGCAAGTTCTATTTATTTCTGTGCTGAGGTTCAAGTCCCTCGAGCATGTGGCTCTAAGGGATTTAGATTTACTGAGGTGGAGCATGTCTATTAATTCTGGATTTGACATAGCTTTGTATGTCAGGCATAGATCGCCTCGAAGTAGGCGGTATGCAACTGAGTAGAGCTGGAGGTTTTTTAACCGAGCAGCATATGGCATCTGTTTGAGACCCTTGATCCTCTTGGTGAGATACTTTTGGGGTCTCTCTAATTGCTGCAGGTGTCGGGTAAGGTACATCCCAAAAGGGGCATTGTATTCTATGATGGGCCTGATGAGGGATGAATAAAGGGGCCCGATTACCTCTCTTGATCTAGATGTGAAACCCTTCGTGATGAGGTGGGCTATGTAGAAGGTCTTTCTAACCACTTTGGCAATGTGGTTTTCAAAGGAAAGATTGCTATCAACTTGGGTCCCCAGGTCCCTAATAACTTTCTCTGCACTTAATGGGTTTCCGCCTATGTGGTAATTTATGGGCACATTGTTTTTGCCAAAGGGTATGACTATACATTTTTTGGCATTTAGCTTTAAACCATGGTGCTGGCACCAGTTATCTGTCTCTGTGAGACCTTTTTGAAAGATGTTTGTGAGCTGGAGAGTCGATTATGGCGCCCAGTTTGCAGTCATCTGCAAACTTGGTTAGCCATAGTCCTTCCATGTTTGCCTGTACCTCGGAAAAGTATATACCGAACAAGAGTGGTCCCAGGAGAGAACCCTGTGGGATGCCACTTGTGACCGGTTTTGAGTCTGACATGGCTCCAGCAACTCTCACTCTGTGGGTTCTGTCTTTGAGCCAGTTTGCGACCCATCTTGTGACATAGGGGTTTATATTTAAGCTGGATAGCTTATCTATGATGCCCGAGTTGGGTATTGTGTCAAATGCCTTTGCAAGGTCCAGATAGGCTGTGTGGACTACCTTCCCTTCATCTATGGCTTTGGTGACTGTTTCGAAGAAGTCAACGAGGTTCAAAAGGCAGGATCTGCCCTTGACAAAGCTGAACTGGGTAGGATCTAGTGTCTGTAGGTCCTCAATGTCTTTGTTTATGAGCTCCATGATGATTCTCTCCATAGCATTGCAGACTAAGCTAGTCAGGCTTATGGGGCGATAGTTTCCAGGGTCCGTAGAGGCTCCACCTTTGTGGAGTGGGACCACTGTTGCTGTACGCCATTCTGTGGGCACATATCCTGTAGTGAGACTGAGATTGTATAGCTGTTTTATTTGAGGGATTAGCTCCTCTTGGAGTTCATGTAGGACTCAACCTGGGACGCCATCTGGTCCCATGGAAGCAGTGTTTTTTGCTTTGGAGAGGGCAGCCTTCACCTGAGCATCAGAGATGTTTGGGAGGCAGCCCTCTGCCGGGAAAGATACTTGCTCTTTTGGGGTGGGGGGGTGGAGAAGTTTGCACTGAACCTGTCTGCCAGGATATTGGCGATGTCTGTGGGTTCCCTGATGTCTAGTGTTTTTTATGGCCCAGTACTGCAGGATTTGCTTGATAGTCTAGATATTGTGAAGGTGTGACAGCCCCCCCAACATGCACACATTCATGATCATACAGTCACACACACACACACACACACACACACACACACACACACACACACACACACACACACACACACACACACACACACACACACACAGAGTCACCTTACACCACTCATACCTCTGTATACACGTACATGCAGCCATACATGTACACACATGCACACACCCCCAACACTACCTGTCTGCTAGACTCCCCAGCACTTATCACTATCCTGTTCAAGTGAAAGTCAGTTTATTAACACGGATTTCTGATGTGCCTTATGCAGTTGAGCAACTGTCTGACATGCTCGGCTGCATAAATGTATCACCTCAGACATTTATAGGGGGAGAGCACATCATAGGCATAGGCCACCCTCCTAGAATGTCTCATTAACTTTTATGGTAGGTAGCCCAACTCAGTACTAAACTAGTTTGTAAGTATAATACTGTGGTAGGACTGTCTTTGAATCTTGTGTACCACATGGTGTACACAAAGCTTACATGTCATAGTAATCTTTCTGATTTGGCACCAACTGTTTTTATAGCTATAGTTAAAAAAAATTATATTCAAACAAAACAAAAGAGCAAAATATTGCATGCATAAAATATGTGCAACTCAAAAATACTCTTTGAGGAGCATTTCAGTATTTTTGTAAATAAGGGAAAAAGGAAAATATTTATTTATGAGTTTTTATTTATTTATTTTTTATTTTATGTATTTTTTTTTTACCAGATCGAACTTTATTAAACCAGCCACATAATTCAAACAGAACAGTTATAAAATATTTCCTACTAAGGTCAAAGACCAAATAAAATTCCTACCAAATATAATATAGCCATCCCCAAATAATATTCTATTGAAAGGAGGTAATTCACTAGCACATTATCTGATTGTGATCAAGCAATGCTGTTGAACTTCTGGAGAACATCATGCGTTTTATAGACATGTTATATAAGTTCATCCCAGGCAAAAAAGAACGTGGTCTAAAATTCATTCATGCCCTTATAAGTCTGAGTTCCTCATAGATTCACACAACATTATTAATAATAGTTTTCAGTCTTTTGAATCAGGATTAATTTTCCATTTACTTGTCAGGTCTTCAGAATTTAATGCATACACTGGATATCTGGCCTTTTCTTTGTGGCAAATTATACATCAGTATAGCTTCAGCTGGAGTCATGACCAGGAATCCCTGTCTACAGCTTTTGACCTCTACTGTTTTTTTTATGTGAAAAAAATGGTTGTGAAAATTCTACTTGTTCATCCTTGTGAAACTTTAATGTGGATTTATTTGTCCTGTACAACTGCCTGTGACTTCACCTATTATGTTAAACTTACCTCTAATGAATTAGATAGCATCTTGGTTCATCTGCTTTAACAACTTTTGTTTTAGGCTGTGAATTTTCTTACAGCTTTTCAATTCTTATTTTCCTTACAACCAATAAGTCTGTAATTTTCTGCAGCTTTTTTCATAGTAATTCTTTCTCTCCGAATTTCTTTCCAGAATTTCTTATACTTTATGTTGATTTTCATGCATCAGCAGTGCAGATGAATTATGCAATCTGCATTTCAACCTTGTGGCCATCAGCAGTTGAACATTTGAAAGACTGACCCTGGAATTCATTAACATTTACACTAAGTGCACACTGTTCTGAGTGAAAGACAGCACAAACATAATGTTCACCTTTTTCCTCCTAATTGCAGTTTTCCTACTGATATTCCTTCAGCCTTAAATACTGAGGAGGATTCATACAAGTTACCACAAAGTGTAGACTACATGTACAGTGACTAGAAAGCATAGAAATGTGGTAGGGATGTTCTTGAATACAGATTGTGCACACAGTGTGCTTCAGACACATGATGACAGTCCGTATAGCTTTTGCTACAGCTTTTTCCCGTTTGATTCTTCTCTGCTGATCAGTTCCTTTCACATGCCCATTGAAATGATAATAAGGAGGAAAGGGTGTTATACATCTGAGCTCTCATTCGTCGACACCTTTTCTGAATTGTTGGCTTGTACACTGCAAACCATTATAAGACATGAGACTGGCAGGCATCCTCTAGCTTCAAAATGTAGACTCCAGTGAATTAATCACATTTATACTCATTCTGTATGTCAACTTGACTATTTCAGGGAATTTGCAGTAATAGTGCACTCATATGAGATACATGGCTACTCTGAAATTAACCAAATCTGTACCATATCTTCTCCATGTATGATGTGGAATGTTTTTTTACTAACATCTCTTTTTTGGGATCATTGCTAGGGTATGCATTGCTGACAGGTGGAATTTTTTACTATTTATCCAATAGGAGTTATTTCACTCCAAAACATATCTTCTGTTCTTCTTTCTTTATACTTCTGCATTCCCTTTTGTGACTCATATTCCCTCTCAAGCATTTATTTTCTCATCTGGTTGGGATGTATTATTTTGTCAGCTTTGAACATTTGGCTTTGGACACAACTTTTTTATTGTTTGAAATAAAAATATGCTGGATTTCTTTCTGTACTGATGATTTTGCTCAGGTAATTCTAAGTTGATATCAGTACATCTGTGAAAGTGTTTCAATTTTTCTTCTCTCAATTGGTAAATGCAGTCTTACCCAAAGATTATGCAGAGCTGTTCCGACAGCTTTTCCTTCTTTTCCAGTAAATATGCTCTTCTCAGCATAAATGCTATGTGCATTTACTTGACCTGTCTGTATTTTACCTTTAGATCGTATTTATGTAGATTGAAGTCCTCTGCAATCTTGAAAGTATCTTATATAATGCTTTTGACAATAATTTGCAAGGATTTGTGGTATGTTTTCACTAGAATTTTCTTTATCTTGGACAGAGTCGTGGAATTTCTGACCCCCATATATTATTGCTAGCCGTTCTTTTTGTATATCAACATATTTAACTAACCATTTTGCACATCTGTAAATGCTGTTGACCTGTAAGCAATTGCTTTATGGGTCCACAGGTCTTGTACCATTGTAATAAGCATCCAATCACACCTAGTTTACTCATGTCACAGTAGTTTAATGCTGGAACATCAGTGACTAGTTTTATCATATTCATAGATCAATTTTCATGCAACATTTGTTTGACCAACTTTCTTAGAGACATAGCTATCTCAGATATATTCAGTATAAATTAATGCATCATACTTACAGACCTCAGTAATGTCTATCTACTGGCCTTGAAATTTGTATAATTGCTTGGACTTTTTATGGATTAGGCTACAGGCTCAGTGATGTCTGATATGACCCATGTATTAATAGACTTGTCATCGTGAGTATAAATTTTTCATATTTAGTTTGAAATTATTGTGTCTTAGTTCAGTAAACAACTGTATCACTTTCTTGTAATGCTCTTCTTTTGTCTGACTTAGAAACGCTAGATCATCACTTATGTTTACAACACTTTTCAATCTTTCAATTGCCTGCTTAGCAGCTTTCTGAAACACCTCTAAGGACTCTCTACTATCCTAACAGCATACAAAATGCACATAATTTGGAGCTTTGTTTATCTAGCCTTATTTGCAAAAACCCAGATGGCTTAACGGTTAAGGTCTTCGCCTCCCATGCAGAAGGTACAAGGTTTGATCCTGACCTCCGACCAATGCCTGTTTGGAGTTTGAAAATTCTCTCTGTGTTTCTGTGGAGTTTCTCCCATGTCCAAAAAACATGCTGAGTGTTTCCATCTCAAACTCACCAATGAATGGAGCTGTGGGCAACAGCATAGACTCTACATGGTGCCTTATAGGGGGAAGAGTTGTACAGACCAACCGCTTTGGGCATCTACTGTGGTGCACAGTATCCTCAAGATAGGAGAACATGGATCACAGACTACATGCCGTGGCAGGGCCACAGACTGCATGCCGTGGCAGGGCTAGCCACTCAATAGTGCAAAATATGGACTCAGTGATTCCCGGCCTACTCTGACCCACACCAGGGACCCTCTGGCACCAAGGGGGGGATATATATGCTATATATATATGCCTATTGGTGCCCATAAGCCCAGCAGTCCTGGGTCAGTAAGCTACTGGCTGGCTGGTGTCTAGCCAGCCTGGGTTACCTGGGATAACTCTTATGAGCAAAGCTGGAACCTACCAAACATGACCTGAGAATTAATATGCTTAAGTGGATGACATGATGATTGGAGGTTGCTGGACATCCTATGTATCCAAGAGATGAGATGGAATGGAAGGGCAGTGCAGCAAATCCACTTGGCATGGGATCCAGACTCTACTACTCAGGTGGGGTACAGGCTAGAAATGATGTAGGAATTGTGGTGAAAGACAGACTTCAAAAGGCAGTGTGAGTTGTCATCAGAATTAATGACAGACTCATGGCAGTCAGACTTCAGTGTAATGATAGAGCAGCATTTATAATCTCAGCCTATGTCCCACAGTAGGGTTGTGATAGTGAGGAAAAGACTGCATTCAGACAGCAGTTGCAAGACCTACTAAATAAGCAGGACAACATGAATTGGTGTTGATAATGGGTGACTTGAATGCACATATCGGGACAGACAGAACAGGATATGATGACTGCCTGGGTCCACATAGGTGGGGCAACAGGAATGAAGAAGGAAAAGACATTCTGGACTTTTGTCTGGCAAATGGCTTGATAGTAGCCAACACATGGTTCAGAAAGAGAGACAGTCACATGATCACATACAAAAGTAGCCAACATGCAACTCAGGTAGACTTCCTCCTAGTAAGGAAAAGGCACTGATTGCAAAGTTATCCACAGTAAAACAGTCAGCCCACAGCATAAACCACTAGTTGCCACACTCAGCTGCAAGCAGAGGTCAGAGAAGGCTCTAAGGTCAACAGAGACCAGGCTGAAGACCTGGAAGTTGACTGGAGAGAAAGTACAGATGTCCAAGAAATTACTCAGGGCACTAGCAGTCCAAGAAGAGGAAATAGGTGGAGTTGAAGAAGAGCGAGCATGTGTTAGGACTACAGTAGGGATATGTGGCCGAGCCAGATATGGAAATAATGTACATAAGGAAAGCTGGTAGTGGAATGCAGACGTCCAGGAAGTCATCAACAGAAAAAAGGAGTGCTTGAAGGAGTGGGAGATAGAGAAGACTGACCAGGCTAGGAAGGACTACTGGTTGGCTAACAAAGAAGCTAAGACAGAAGTTGCAATAGCAAAGAATAGGGTATCAGAGGCACTCTACCAACTTCTGGAAAATGACTCAGTAAGGGGCACAAAGAAACTATATCAGGTTGCAAGACAAACACAGAATGATAAAGAAGATAGTCAGACACCCTTCATAAGGGATACTAGCAACAACCTGCTTACCAGTCCACAGGACATCAAAGGCAGATGGAAGGAGTATTTCCAGCAGCTTCTGAATGAAGAAAACCACACAGAAGCTGTATTGCCCCTGGAACAGTCTGCAATTACAGAAGAAGAGGAGCCCACCTCAAAAGAAGTAATAGCACTGAGGAAGATGAAGTCAGGGAAAGCAGCAGGCTCAGATGAGGTCACAGCAGATATGCTAAAGATGCTGGGTGAGATAGTGGAGAAATGGCTCCTGAGGGTACTAATAGCAGTGTGGAGAGAAAGGTGCATCCCAGATGACTGGAGAATAAGCATACTTGTGCCAGTGTACAAGAACAAAGGGGACATCCACAACTGTGGGCAGTACAGAGGCATCAAACTCCTACCACATTGCATGAAAGTTCTGGAGAGGGTGATTGATAAATGGATAGGCAAAGTAGTAGAATGTAAGATGGGAGATAAGCAGTTCAGATTCAGCTCAGGATGCAGCACAATTGACCCAATGTTTGTATCGAGACAGATACTTGAGAAGAAGCTAGAGATGAGGAGAGAGTCCAACTGGGCCTTCCTAGGCTTGGAGAAAGCATATGACAAGGTCCCAAGAAAGCTGATCTGGGCAGTACTGTGGTGGTGTGAAGTCCAAGAAATATTGATAGAATTAGTGCAGGCTATGTACAAGGACTGAGTGACTCTAGTATGAACAGTGTTCAGCCTCACAGAGGGGTTCCCAGTGGGAGTGGGTGTACACCAGGGTTCAGCTCTGAGCCCACTGCTGTTCATACTGGTGATGGACTACATTACCAAACAAGTTGGAGGGGACAGATCAACAAAGCTGCTGTATGCAGACAATGTGGCAGTACAGGCAGACTCTGAGCTAGAACTTCAGCAAAGGATAGGAGGATGGAATGCAAATCTGAAGGCACATGGGATGAAACTAAGCACAGATAAGATGGTGGTAATGGCAGCAAATTGGGGAAATCAGAAGAAGCTGAGAATAGAGATAGAAGGGAAGACAGTGGAACAGGTAAACAACTTCAAGTATCTGGGAGGTGTTGTTGAGGAGAAGGGTAGTCTGAATGAAGAGGTCAAATCTAGAGTCAGTGGGGCTGGAGCCAACTGGCATAGAGTATCAGGTGTAGTCTATGACAGAAGAATGCAAAAAAGATGAAAAGTAAGGTGTAGAAGACAGTGCTGCGACAAGTACTACTGTATGGTACAGAAACCTGGGCAGTAAAGGCAGAGCAGTTGAAGAAGCTAGAGATGATAGAAATGAAGGGCCTGAGAAAGGTGGTAGGATGCAGACTGTGGGACAGACGAAGAAATGAGGACATAACAGCAGAAGCCAAAGTAGCTCCAATTGCAGAAAAGATCAAATAGAACTGATTAGGGTGGTTTGGGCACATGTGTAGTAAAGCAGAAGACAATCTGGTGAGGAAGATTTGGGACAGACAAGAAGAAGATATGAGGAAGTGAGGACGTCCAGCAAAGAGGTGGATGGATTTTGTGAAAGAAGATCTGCAACAGTCAGACATGAGTGTTGAAGAAGGCAGGAGTGTGGCACTGAATCGAGAGAGTTGGCAACAGTTAACACAATACCCCAACCCCATGTAGAAAAATGGGAAAAAGGGGGCTGATTATGATGATGATGATGATTTCCAAAAACCCTATTTTGCATCTAGTTCTGAGAAAACCTTAGAATTTCACACGTCTAGACCACTTTTCCAGCTACAAGTAATGGGTAAAGCTCTCTTTTAATCACTTTTGTACAAACCTATTGAAAAAAAATGGAAGCTGTGTTCTTCCTAACAACAGCAACCATGATTTATCCATACTTTTAGCTTAAATTACTTCTTAATGAAACCTAACATTCCATTCTCTTTAGTTACTATTTTACTTTGCTTCTAAGTGCTACAGGTACTTAATTGTTTTGGAACATGACTTACTGTCACTTATTGTCACGACATCAGGTTTTACTGTATGTGATATTTCTTTTTACAAGATTCCTAAACCTGTAAACAAATTAGCATCATTTTGTAGGATATTGTTGCTAATGTGATTTACAGCATTTGAATTGTTTCAGTGATGGTGTGAATGACACTTTATACATGCAATCTATGCTTTAACACTACAAATTCATGAACTGAATTACCATTTGTAGCTATTCACAAATCATACAACCCAAAATATTAAGATAATTTACTTCTTTAAGTGCAACTATTTTAAAAAGAAGCCTAACCATTTTTAGAATTGTATTGAGCTATCAATGAATTCTGGCCTTAGGTGCCAACCAATGTCTTAATTATTTTGGCAATACACATACAGTTGTGCTGGATATTTTTCAGTCATAAAACTTTAAAAATACCTTTTAAACATATAATGTACTCTGCAGCAGTGTCTAAGTTAATTCCACATTTACAACCCCAATTTTCAGTATGTCTTTCATGTGCTCTGCCTTGTATACCTGCCTCATAATCTGTAATGCATTTTCAGGCTTCACATTATTAATTTGTCTACATCAGCAGCATCAACAAACAACTCATTTTTGTATGTCTTTTCATGTTTTGATTTTGTGCATTTCTGCATTTTGCAAGCTTGATTAATAGCTGGGAAAGATTTATCATACTTATATGACATGTTTTAAAATATTTTAAAGATGTAATACATTCTCTGGCCTCTACCTTGAATCCCCCCTCCTTTTTATGCTTGTAACATCACAACTCTCTTTTTCCTGTCCATTACTTTTACAATATATGCCACTTTATTTTTAGCTTTTTCCCTTTCATTTGACTCACATTTTGTCTTACATGCAGTTTTCTTCAGTTAATTCGTTTAGCTGTACAATGGTAAATGGGTTTTGCACATCTAAAACTTTTAATGAAATCAGGTATATTTGCCTTAAAAAAACTGTCCCTTGTTATATAATTTCTTATACTATAAATTTTCATCATATTAGAGGTTTATACAGCTTAATAAGTCTGTACTTCGGTTACATCTGCAGTTTTTATAGGATGTTGTGCAGTTGTAAAGAGTAAATGACTAACACATGGCAGGTTCTTTCTGGGGTGGCTGCAGTTACTGAATTTATTAGATACTGTTATTTGGTCTTTCTCTTAGTTAAAAAAGGAAGTACTGTACAGCTTAATGACACATTCTCCAGTAAGAATACAACACATTGTACCTATTCTAATTTATGAGCTAATCCATGTGCAGTGATGAATAGGTCATACTTCTGGATTCAAAGTTTCTGTTTTCTTCTGAGTTCAGAGGTACTGTAGAAATGTTCAATACATTATTATTGGTAGTCATTTCTGTATTATCAGTTTCAGTAATCCCTCCATGTTTTCCACTCTTTTGTATTGAACATTTCTACAGTACCTCTGTCAAACACTCAAATAAAAATATTGAGCAAAGGTTTGAACTTTATACCTGGCTTCTTTGTGTTTGAAGATAATCTTGCACAGGATATTATATCATTTTGTACACTGCTTAACGTAAGGTTATTATTTCAAACATCTGATAACCTTGAATATGATGGGGGTTTCAAATATCATAAATCCAAGTTTACACCACCTATTAATTCCAATGTACAAATGTTTCAAACTTCCATCCTAAAGGATTTACACTTCCATTCCAGGGAATTCCAATGTAAAGCTAACAATCTCTCAAAGATCGAAACTGAAGCTTTAGAAGAATTGGTTAACAACAAGGAATTGTTTATTTTGCCTGCAGATAATGGTGGGGCTGTGGTTGTAATGAATTGGAGACAATGTAATGCGGAAGCAATTAGACAACTCAGCGATGGGCGTTATTACACCTGCATGACATTAGATCCTACTTTCAGGTTTAAGAAACAGACTGATCAGTTCTTGTGGTCAGCTAAAGAGGAGGGTATTCTTTCAAATAACTCTTTACATCATTTGACTGTTTCAGATTCCATGAGTCAATACATATACTTCCTTCCAAAAATACACAAGGATCTGAACAATCCACCTGGCAGACCCATTGCTTCAGGCAGGGACTTAATTATAGAAATCCTTTCCCAATTTCTGATGCAATACCTACAACCCTTACTTAGGTGGGTACGTTCAAGAATTCAGGACACCACGGAATTTCTCCAAATTGTTTCAGACATGCAACTAGAACCGAAATGGCTACTATGCACTCTGGATGTCTCGGCACTTTATACTAATATTCCACACAGGGTGGGAATTGAGGCCTTAGAATATTGGCTTTATAAATCAAAACTATCCTCCAGGCCTTAATATTTTCCTTATTTGCCTTGCGGAACATGTGCTGATTAAGAAAGCCTTTTTTTTTCTACCAGGACAAATGCTACTGGCAAGTCCAGGGTACAGCAATGGGGGCACCTTTTGCTCCCGTTTATGCTGACCTATTTTTGGCATATGTGGAGGAGTTCTTGATCTATGACAATACACATAACATCTATCTAGATGAGACTGACATTTGGAGAAGGTTCCTTGATGATTGCTGGATGGTATGGAGATCTGCTGAGGAATTTCTAATGGAGGTTGTGGGGTACCTTAATGACAACAAATGGGGCATCCAATTTACAGTTAATTATTGCTCTCAACAAATCACCTATTTGGATGTCCTGATTACTAGGAATGTTGACCACACTTTAGAGATGGAGGTCTATTGAAAATACCCACAATATAATTCTCTTCTCCATGCCTCCAGCTTTTACCCACCACATATCTGCAGTAACATTCCAAAATCCCAATTCCTAAGGATGAAACTCAGACAAGCTCATCGTGGTCCTGCAGAGTGGTCCTAGCTACAGAGAACTCAGAAAAGTGACTACTTTCTGGATTTAAGTATCTTTGCTGTTTTTTTACTTGAAATAGCTTCTCTAGCTTACCCTAAACAAGCTTAAACTGTTTTTTTAGCTGTTTGCTGCATTATTTTAAAATCTGCACTTAAAGTTACTTTTTAGTCGAATTTGATCGAAAGTTTGTTTGTTTGTTTAATTTAACTGTTGAGGCTGCCCACTAAAGCGTGCTAGCCTGTGTAACTGATTTATTACTGTTTCTACATTTTCTGTGTGTTTCTATCTAAAAAACAAAAAAACAAAAAAATAATCCTTGTTTTCCCGCCTCTCCTCAACTAGTTTAGACCAGTTTACAGGCATTGCTGTATTCTGGGCTGTGTTGTAGTTCCTGTGTTGTCCATTACCTTACTTGGATAGAAGGAAGTTTCTTTGCTCACCAGTGGGAGTGGGGAGCCTTGAGCAGCCTACCTGTCCCTGTAGGAAGTGACCTCAGCACAACAGCTGTAGTAATTGGTTGTTTTGGACCCTTTCTAGCTCTTTTGAAGTTTCCTGTTTAAAATCCGCCTCTGGTCATTTTTTTCTGGCTATACTACTCAGACAAGTTCCTTGTGGTCCTGTGGAGTGGTCCTAGCTACAGAGAACTCAGAAAAGTGACTACTTTCTGGATTTAAGTATCTTTGCTGTTTTTTTACTTGAAATAGCTTCTCTAGCTTACCCTAAACAAGCTTAAACTGTTTTTTTTTAGCTGTTTGCTGCATTATTTTAAAATCTGCACTTAAAGTTACTTTTTAGTCGAATTTGATCGAAAGTTTGTTTGTTTAATTTAACTGTTGAGGCTGCCCACTAAAGTGTGCTAGCCTGTGTAACTGATTTATTACTGTTTCTGCATTTTCTGTGTGTTTCTATCTAAAAACAAAAAACCCCAAAAATAATCCTTGTTTTCCCGCCTCTCCTCGACTAGTTTAGACCAGTTTACAGGCATTGCTGTATTCTGGGCTGTGGTGTAGTTCCTGTGTTGTCCATTACCTTACTTGGATAGAAGGAAGTTTCTTTGCTCACCAGTGGGAGTGGGGAGCCTTGAGCAGCCTACCTGCCCTGTAGGAAGTGACCTCAGCACAAGAGCTGTAGTAATTGGCTGTTTTGGACCATTTCTAGCTCTTTTGAAGTTCCCTGTTTAAAATCCGTGTTTGCACGGTTTTGCGCAGTTGTGTGCATAGCGCTGCGCTGGTTAAACTTCTTCTGGCTCCGCCAAGTCTGCTCTTCAAATTTTCCCTTAAGGAAGCTCTACTCTTAGTATAATCAGACTACTCGCTATATTATAAGCCTAGCACTTGT
Source organism: Protopterus annectens (assembly GCF_019279795.1). NCBI lineage: Eukaryota > Metazoa > Chordata > Ceratodontiformes > Protopteridae > Protopterus > Protopterus annectens. The sequence continues at coordinate 375,463,396 of NC_056725.1, read as the reverse complement.
TCTCAAAACTTCTCTACTAAGTAAGCACTCTCGTACTAAGTAAGCACTACATCCACCTACCACCCCTGTGAATATCCACTTCCCTTAAAGGCACAGCACTCTTTTATACTGTTCTAGCATGTCGAGTGGTAGATTACTGGTGTCCTCTCCAGTTCAGATGGTTAATCTGGGTATCTTGAGACAATGCTACAATTGTCTCATGTACACAGACAACCCTCTCCTCCTCCCAACAAACACAAATACATGTGAGAGATGCAACTATATAGCCAAACTGGAGGCTGAACTCTCTCAACTCAGGGCTGGCATGACCAGACAGGAGGAGATGGTAACCACACACACAACAAACCCAGTCCCACATAGACCTACCACAACTGCAAACCAAACACATAAAAACACAAAGACATACTCAGAGGCTCTAATAAAAAACTTACCAAAACAACAGAGGTTCCCAAAGCAGACATCCAAAAACCCACCACCTCAAAACAAAACACATGCAACACATAATTCAACAAATCAGTGTGTCAATCAATCACAGCCCTTAAGGCCAAACACCATGCCTGATACACTAGTAATAGGTGACTCTATAGTCAGACACACTGATGTCCTGCTTACCAGGCTGAACAAGGAGATGGTGACTGTGAGCTGCCTATTGGGAGCTAGGATCTGCCACATAACACACACACTCAGTTCACTCCAAAGCAAGAACAAATATGACTCCATCATTGTCCATGCTGGCATGAATGACCTGAGACGTACCTCCCTGGACTACATGAAAAGAGACATAGAGGAGCTCTCTGATTATGTAGCCCAGGCTGGTATGACCCTGACCCTGAGCAGCATCTTGCCCTCACCAAGAATGATGCCACAATACAAAGACAAGATGATCAGCTTTAATAATTGGCTCAAATACTGGTGTCATTCTAAGAGGATCCAATGTCTGTCTGCCTGGGATGACATGTTGGACAAGCCACGCTGCTTAGCAAGGGACAGCTTGCACCTGTCACCACTGGGCTTCCAGATATTGGCTAAGGCTCTTGCCTTTTTTAGGCAAGGCTCAAAAGACAAACCCACCTCCTTAGAAAACAAAAATGGAAAAAAAACTAAGGGTAATGCTGCTCAACGCCAGAAATCTAAATCTCAAGATGCAGGCACTCGATGCACTCCTCAGTATGGAGAACATCGACGTCCGTGCAGTAACTAAAACCTGGTTCAAGGCTCCTGAGAGCACCCCAGCGTTACCAGGCTATACCTCATATCATGTTTTTTGGCCCCAAAACCTGGGCCGAACCACAAAGGGAGGGGGAGTGTCCATATTCATCACGGACACCCACACCTCCAGGTTAGTAGCAACACATGAAGCATCAGATACCATACAGGTGCAACTAACCATAGGCAAAACTGCTATACAACTGGTAGCATGTTACAGACCACCCTCCCAATCTCAGGAACCTCACTCAGCCTTCCTGAAGACATTGGAGGATATGAATGTATCACAAAATACCATCATACTGGGAGACTTCAACTACCCAAACATAGATTGGGTACATTATTCTAGCCCTAACACCCTAGACCAAAGGTTCCTGGAATTCATAAATTCAAATGCACTGGAACAACTAGTCACCTCTCCCACTAGGGGAGATAATATACTAGACCCGATCATCACAAACATGGGGAGAAAATGCTCCACACGGGAGGTATACCCCTCACTAGTGAGATCTGACCACAAGCTAATTACCCTGGATATACATAACCCACCTCCACCCCCAGCACAAAAGACCACAGTGAAAAACTTCTCAAAAGCAGACTTCACTCTTCTTAAGACTGAGATGGTATCCTTTAAGCCAATTGGGCCAGTGGATACCACATCCCACAATGCCGAATCCTTCACAAATGCTTTCTATGGACATCTCCAAGAATGCATGGATCATGCAATCCCAAATAAATCCAAGTCCCTCCCCACCAAAGGCAAGCATCCTGTCTGGTGGACCTCAGCCATTAACAAATTGTATAACAAAAGAAGGAAGCTACTGCACGACAGAGCAACATCCCATAAAGGGAAGACATCTCTGATCAACACTAGCAGAAAACTACATTCTCTCATAAAAACATCCAAGGCCAACTTTGAGAGAAAAATCGCTAAGGACACTAAAGATAACCACAAAGCCTTCTTCAGCTATGTTAGAAACCTGGGCATTAACCCTCAGATATGCTCAGAGTTAGTTCACAACAACAAAAAATACACTGAACTCACAGATATTGCCAACATTCTGGCTGAAAGGTTCAGTGCAAATTTCTCCCCTCCCTCACCCCCAAAAGAAGAAATACTTATCCCAGCTGAATGTAATCTCCCTGTCATCTCAGATATTCAAGTGAGAACCGCCCTCAACAAAGCTAAAAACACAGCATCAATGGGACCTGACGGTATCCCGGGTTGTGTGCTATGTGAACTCCAAGAGGAGCTAAACCCGCACATAAAAATGCTATTTAACCTTAGCCTTACTACAGGATATGTACCTGAACACTGGCGTACAGCAACAGTGGTCCCACTCCACAAAGGGGGTACCTCTACAGACCCTGGGAACTACCGCCCCATAAGCTTAACCAGCCTGGTCTGCAAAGCTATGGAAAATGGAACTCATAAACAGAGACATAGGGGACCTACAGACACTTGACCTCACCCAGTTCGGCTTTGTAAAGGGCAGATCCTGCCTTTTGAACCTGGTTGACTTTTTTGAAACAGTCACTAGAGCCATTGATGAGGGCAAAGCAGTCCATACAGCCTACCTGGACTTGGCTAAGGCCTTCGACACAATACCCCACTCAGGCATCATAGTTAAGCTCAACAGCTTAAACTTAAACCCTTATGTCACTAGATGGGTTGCAAACTGGCTAAAGGACAGAACCCATAAAGTTAAAATCGCTAGAGCAATGTCAGACTCAAAGCCAGTCATAAGTGGTGTCCCACAGGCATCTGTCCTGGGACCCCTCTTGTTCAGCATTTATTTCTCAGATGTTAAAGCAAACATGGGAGGGTTGTGGCTGACAAAGTTCGCAGATGACTGCAAACTTGGTGCCATAGTCGATACACCAGCGGACACATACATCCTACAAAAAGGCCTCACAGAAACGGACAACTGGTGCTGGAGTCATGGCCTTAAACTAAATGCCAAAAAATGTATAGTCATCCCCTTTGGGAAAAATAAAGTATCCACAAATTATCACATAGACAGCAACCCACTGAGTACGGAAAACGTAATCAGAGACCTAGGGACCCAAGTCGACAGTGACCTCTCATTTGACACCCACATTGCCAAAGTGGTTAGAAAAACAATCTACCTTGCACACCTTATCATGAAGGGATTCACATCCAGATCCAAGGATGTCATTGTACCCCTATACTCCTCCCTCATCAGACCCATGATTGAGTACAATGCCCCATTTGGTATGTATCTCATCCGGCATTTGCAACAGCTAGAGAGACCACAAAAGTACCTCACCAAGAGGATCAAGGATCTCCAACATATGTCTTATTCTGCCAGACTAAAGAAACTCCAGCTCTATTCAGTAGCATACCGCCTGCTCAGAGGTGATCTCTGCCTGACGTACAAGGCCATGTCCAATCAGGAACTGATGGACATGCTCCACCTCAAAAAATCCAAATCCATCAGGACCACGAAAGCTAAAGACTTAAACCTCGGCACAAGTATAAATAGGACATGCTGGAGAGATAGATTCATAACCCAGAGGCTTCCCATGCTCTGGAACAAGATCCCAGTTCATGTTAGGCAGAGCCCCTCACTGACTCTCTTCAAGAGAAATCTTGATGAGTGGATGGGAGATCATACGTTTACCCCAGGGGTCACATCTGTGTCACTGCTAGACAGGGGCACAGTAAACTAATTCTATTATATAAGGGGACCTTCACTGTGTCACTACTAGACAGAGGCACAGTATTCTAAATCTATTCTGTGCATTTTTGTACCATTTCATGGGGTGGCAAAAGCCACATCACTATGGCTAGGCTTACAAATGCCCCAGGGCAGATAGCCTAGTACTAAACTATGAAACTATGAAATATGTTCACATCTGGAAACCTATGAATATTTCAAGGATGGCCTAACTACTAGATTCAGGGATAGGGGCTACAAAATGGGCAATATCCTTAGTGCTATCAACTGAGTTTCTACACTCAACAGGAAGGATCTTTTACAGTACAAACAGAAGAAACCAGGTAACCAATCATTGATCCAATTAGTAACTACTGACCTATTATTGAATAGTGTACAGAGGCACTGGAATATACTACTCATGGATGCCAACCTCTCAACCTTCCTACAAGACAGGTGTTTCTTTTCATTTTGGAGGGGCAGGAACATAGGCTCTCAGCTTAGTCATTACAACCACACTGGTAGGTCCAAATTGGACTCTACCCAAAAAATTTTGACTGGAGACTTACTTGTGGGATGCGTCCCATGTGGTCATTGTACCCATTGCAGGTATGTGGTTCAGTCCAAAGAATTCAGCAGCAGCAACACTCGTAACATATAAAATATTAGGTTCTTTGCAAATTGTGGGATGGACTGGGTCATCTACCTCGCAACATGTACCTGTTCTGCTTTTTACATAAGCCAAATGTCTAGACCTTTAAGATTATGCATTTCAGAACATTTTAGTGATATAAGAACCAAAAAGACCGGCAATGCTCTCTACAAACATACTACGATACATAAGAATGCTTCCTTTAGATTCATGTTGATTGACAAAATTATGGGTATCAAGATGAATAAAGCCAGATGGCATACTATACTGAATTCTAAAGAAAAGAAATGGATCATCAAATTGGGTGGGCTTTTTCCACCAGGACTTAAGCATTTGTGAGTGACCAATGATTTTTCAGATTATTTACATTTCTGTTATAAAATGGGGCTAATGATGTCATGTTTTGTATAACACTGATGAAGGCTATGTCAGCTTAATAGCTGAAATCGGTTTGTTTTTGTCTCTATTTTACATGTTTGACATGAAAATCTGGTAATTAAACAGTTTGCCATAGTCTGCTGGCTCATACTTTAATATTGGTTTGTCACTTTTAGGGGCCGTGCAGTTACCGTACATGGAGGGACTCTTTTGTTGTTCCTAGGCTTAAAACGCCCCTTGTGGTCATTAGCCTAGTACACATCCATGAATGTTGATAAGTCAGTGATATTGCAGAAGTGTCATTAGAGGTAATTGTCATTAGGCATAACTGAAGTTGATATTCACAAGATTTAGATCAGCATGGAGGAGGCTATTAAGGAAACATCCAGGAGAAATTATAAAGTTAAGAAAGTAAATGAACTCACGCAGATGCCATTTGGTAGTGCATCAAGAATACAAGGAGATAAAAGATCAAGTCAGTCTGAAAGTAAAGCTAAAACTGTTGGAACATAAACAGATGTAGCAAGAGGATAGGACCAGAAGAAAGAATGTGGTCGCCCAGAGTTCCAGATAAAAAAAAAGGGGAAGTCTAATATTGTATGTATGACTGTCTTGAAAACAGATTAAATCAGAACTGAATATACTGGGACCTTTTAGCTAGGTGCAGTGGTAGCAGCTAAGCAAACCCAACAGCTATTGGGGGCAAAAATGTGTTTTTGATGGAAAAGAAGCAGCGAATAGTGTATACGGGAATAAACTGGAAGAGTTGAAGGTGGATGTTATCTGGGAGCCCATAGAATGCCACAACAGATAAAGGAAAGTGATGACTCTTGAGCTTGGGACTGGAATTTAAATTGTGTATCTTTATTTCACTGTCATAAGGCTACATTAGTTCCTTTTCAGCAGATTTTGATTTTTAATTGGTTTACCACCATATATTCGACAGGCGGAAGATTGAATCAAGCTATGTGATTGTCAATAGACGAAATGTCAAAAAAAAAAAAAACAACATTACTGACGGTCCAAACCTGCCCCCATTTTGAACCCATGTTAGCACTTTACCCTGAGTCTGGAGCAGTAGGAAGTTCTGGCAATTTGGTGTCCCTTCAGGTATGCAGATATTCAGCATGCCATCTTTCATGGAAAAGGTTGCTGGTATTGCTCAAGAAGACCGACTGTGTGTTGAGCATATGATAGTAAGTCTTTTGAATTTTCTATTTGGGTACTAAATGTTAAATACCTACAGAGTGTTATACTGATTATAGGAAAAGTGATAAGTATTCTATTCTAGCTTATTTTCTGAATAATATGTACTGAGCAAATTGAATGTATCATATGAATATATAATCTTTTCCCTTTCTAGGTACTTTGTGATTTAATGGTATATCCACAGACTAAACCTTAATTTCTACTACTCTGTGTCACTTTCTTAAAGTTACCTTGGCGTCTCAGCTGTTAATAAAAAAAAAACATGCAAAAAAGACTCCAGCCACTGTGTAATACTATAAACCTCCTGAAGTGATGGCCCATGGGATATATGCAAATTACCCCTTAAGGACACACAAGTCTTTCAGCCAGATGACTTCTGAATGCCCACTACTTTTTACATTATATGTCTTTATGGGTACATTCAGGCTAATAAAGACAAACTCCACTAACTGTAAACATGCCATGTTTAAGACTTTTTATGGCCTCAGTACAGCATAAGTGGATTATTTGATTACAGTTTGGAAAGACAGAGCTTAAATTCAAACCCAATGTCCATACATATTAGGGTGTCTGCAAAATATCCCAACTAACATCCAAACCAAAGAGTAAAAAATGTCAGACAGACAAACCATTCAGTAAAAACTGCTCCTTGTTTCCAAGGTATAGCCAATTTAATTAGCAGGGAATATGGTAGGTGCATTTTTTTGATAGTTTAGTTTTGCTCCTTCTTTGGATCAATCTTTTGATGGTCAACTTTGTGCTATTTAAATATTTCAAAGTATACACACTATATGTATGCATGTATATATATATATATATATATATATATATATATAAAACTATATATATATATATATATATATATATATATATATATATATATATGGTTCTAGGTCATAAGATCGACAGCCACATTCACCGACAACAGAAACATCGACACCACATTATCGACAAACCATAAACACGACACCTCACATGCCCGACAAACAAGTAACCGACGGTCCACAAACACGAAACCCCATACACTGCACACACCACAATAACAACAATCAACTAACAAAACACATCCCCTTATCCAAAACCACACACAGAACACAAGCACACCAAAATCCTCACAAACCCACACTAAACCTCACACACACAACTATGTACAACCCTAACCCAAACCCTTACCCTAAGGTCCGTCACTATCACACACTCAGCTAACCGCGCCTAACCCTAACTCACTTAACCGCCCCTAACCCAAAAATACCACTACCACACTTACCTAACCCCCCTAACCCTAACTCACTTAACCGCCCTAACCCAAAAATACCACTACGCACACTTACCTAACCGCGCCCTAACCCTAACTCACTTAACCGCCCTAACCCAAAAATACCACTACCGACACTTACCTAACCCGCCTCTAACCCTAACTCATTTAACCCACCCCTATCCCCACAGACTGTCACTATCCACACTTACCTTACAGACACCTAACGTCCGTCACCACCGCATACTCACACAGCCTTCTTTCCAACTCACTATCCCTGGCATCGGCGTTTTCATCCGTAGCGTCGGTCTTCCGAGTGTCGATCATCTGGCGCCCGCTAATCCGTTGTCGGTGATGTCGGCTGTCGATCTTCTAACCTAGACCCATATATATATATATATATATATATATATATATATATATATATATATAAATAGTTTCACTTCATAATCTCAAAATGCTGAAATCTCGAAGTTCAGCATTCTGAGACCATGAAGCTGAAAATGTAGAATGCTGAAAGTGCATAAGAGCGAATATGAATATCTCATATCTGTGCTTATGCATTTCCAGTACGTTGCGTGAAGTGTTTGGCTGGTATGATGTCTGAAACTGAAGGTGAGAGAGTGTCTGTGTGTGTTTTTATACATTGTATGTGTGGGTAAGGTAGGGAGTTGTAAGTATGAGTTTGAGTGTTGGATTTATTGGTGTTTGTGTATGTGTGATGTATATTTGTGTGTGAGCAAGTGTAGAATGCCATGGTGTGAGTTTTTTTTTTCCATTTTGTGCAATCTCGGAGTTGGTATCTATAAGTAGGTGTGGGGGGTGCAGGGGTGCTTGCCCCCCTGATTTTATGTAGTGTAGGGTTGTGTGGTTTGTGTGCTGTGGGAGAAATTGTGTGTATGTTATGTGGTGTATGGTGTATGCATGTCCATGATTGTGTGATTCATGATTGTGGGTTTTGGGATTGTGAATGGTTCGGCTTCATAGTTTTGAAATGCTGAAATTCGAGATTTCAGCATTTCGAGATTATGAAGTGAAACCATACACACACACACACACACACACACATATATATATATATATATATATATATATATATATCTATAAATATATTAAACCTATTGAACTTATAAGTACACTTAAGGACATGATCTGGTTGCCATTAATGGTTCATTTCACAGACAAGGTGTTATTTGAGAGCATAGGTTTGGTGGTTAAAGACTATACGAGTGAAATTGGTAATATTATATAGAAAAGAAAAACAAAAAACAAATGGATGCTATCCAGTTTAATTAAAATATTAAAATGTCTTACGTGTTTTTTATGTAATAATTGTAAATATGAATCTGCTGGTTACTTTGCAAACTATATGTCTTGCCAATGCTGGTTGAGATGAGTTTGGGGAAAGCACCACTGATCAATGATGAATGTTTTAAAAGGGGTTATGGTAAAGCTGTGGTGCACCAGTCACTCTTGTTAGTTTTAATAATTTCTAACTTGAAAGCTCATCACAGCTCATCACATAACTAGACTGCATGTGTATCTAAGTTTTGTTGATATAAATATGTAATGAAAAGGCATTATTTTTTAAGTAAATGAGCAAATTAGAGTGTTATATTGTGGGAAAATGAGTAAAGCATTGGCAAGACAAAAAGACACAGAGGGTCAGAGACATAGTAAGGGTGGTTACCAATAGGGCATGACAGTGATCAGAAAAGGAACTCTTTGCATAAATGCATACAGATAATATGCTTAAGGAAACTTAAATAGGTTAGAAATTCCCTTAGATCAGAGTGTTATCAAATTTCTGGTGCTATCGATTCTTCCCTTTTGTCATGTATAGCTTTAAAACTCTCAAATGACTCAGCTTCCCTATCTCAGAATGGAAGACACTTTCAACTTGAGCCACTTGTTCAGAGAACCAATTCATCTTCCATATACTGATTCTTTCTTAGATTCAACTTGGCTTGCAGTCTGATAATCACAAATAAAGTTTTCTCCCCATTAAGTCCCAAAAACTGAAATAGAAAAATCATTGTTGTTTGCACTGAATAAAAAGAATCATGTCGGTGCATATTGTTAAATGGCAGTGAGAACAGACTCTACGTATCTAATATTAGATAGCATTACATATACAAATCATTGTTTCTGATGATGTTTATTAAGTTCTTGTAATGTTGCATATAAAATTTTACTTAAAAGAAGCTAAAGAGTGACAACATAATGTAATGAATGTGTGACACCCCAACACTGTCCCAGTTCTCAAGGAACCTCAATCCTCACCACTGGCAACAGTGAGGAATGTACACACTGGGAGGATGACAAGTACACACACAGTAAAGAGCAATTTCCCTTAAGAGCACACAGAGATCACAGTCCGTCTGGGGCTGGTTTCTCCCTCTTTTCTCCAGATCCCCAATAAGACTTCCCACTAGCACAGCTATAGGGTTGTGATCTCAGCTGAGTGGCCAAACCAAGATTTCCAGTACCCTCTCTGTCCAACCAATGCTTCGTGTCCCTGCCCAAGTAGCTGACATGCACGCACACACACACACACACACACACACACACACACACACACACACACACACACACACACACACACACACACACACACACACACACACACACACACACACATACACTCCTGGGAAAGGCTGTCACAGGTTTACTAGCTATGCCCCCTTCTGCCCAGACTATAAGGTAGTTTCCACTGCCACCAGCCACTACTTATCAGCTACTTTAAGGCCCTTAATAAAGGGTGTCCAGTCCTACTGTGTAATGTTACTATTAATCCAAATGGTAGTCTGCCCAAGAGCAAGGCTATTTAGGAGTGGCCTGTACAATGTCATCATATAGATATTCAAGTACTGTAAGAGCTTAAATATCTCTAAACAGCCCAGCCACAACTAAAAGATTTAAATACATTTAATAATAAATAATAAAAGAACAAGATAATACTCAATAAATAATCAGTTAGATCAGAGTTCAAAATCACAGGAAATATTTAAAACAACATTGCAGGGCAGTCCCAAATAAATAAAGAAAACGTCTAAGCTATACTTTACTATATTCCTATCTGAATATAAAAGAGTTACTATGCCCTAAAACCTTACTTACAGCAAGGCAAGCACAGGTAATGAGTCGATGCTCTTGCTAGGTCAAAGACAAGATACAAAATGCATAGTCTCTCTCTGAGAGAGTTCTTAAATTAATATCAAATATTACTACTAGGTTAGCCTGGATAACATCACGTTTTGTCACCTGACTTAAGTTCTTAAGCTAGACCCCCTTTGTCAGAAACTAGCAGAATTTTAGCATCTCCCTGTGAAAAATACATATCTCTCAAGTGTTTGCAGATCCTGGAAGTCCTAAAACAATAAAACTCTTCTACATCTCAAACCCAGTAATTAGTTCTTTTTCAAGACAATATAAAAACGTCTATCTCTAGACATTGTGTCTGCTACCGGACTGAAACTGAGAGATAATATCTCTTTTATTACATGCTTATGAAACAATTCAATTTCAACTATTTTCTCTGAATTTTTTTTCAAGTTAACCTCCTGTATTCCAGTCTCCATTAAACATATACATCTAAATAGTCACAATAGTGCAGGTACATGCCTGTTCTATTCCAATAGGGCATACTGTTGTTACATTTTAGCTCAGTACTTTATACACACTTCTGTATAAATCATATTAATATTCACAAAGGACATAGAATTATTTACAAAATTCCAGATAGCTGGGCTGGCAGTGTGACATTTCTCTATGTCACATAATGAAAACATTGCATTTGTAAATATGGTGATCATAGCACAGGAGCTTCAACCTTGGGCACTACGAAAAATCCATCTATTATACCGTTAGCATCTAAGCATACTTTTTCTTTATAAGATTTCTGAAATGTAGCTGACTGCATATTAATATATTCAATTCTTTCTAGACCTCAGTAGACTATAAAGTTTCAACTTCCCCCATGTTTATACTGAAATGTGTTCCTGTTATTATTTACATTCATAAAGCCAGACTTGTTGAAATTGGAAGTTTGAGGACTACATATTCACCCCTTTTTGCATATGTTAAACCCTTTCTATGGACATTCATTCTAAATTTATTTATTGATTTGTATTTGTTGACCGGGAGAGTCCACTGGGCCATGTCGGCCCGTTTTCAGTGGAGGCCCGGGAGAAAAGCTCCACAAGAAAATGACATTACATTAATATCAATAGACAATATTCAGTCAGAAGTATTAAGCAGCATTAGTAGAATAGGAAATTGCATTATTCACATTTTAAACCAGTCTGGCAAAGATAATGCTCATTAGGTAGTCATCTATCTAGCAATTATTTTGTAAAAGAAAAGAGGAAAATAGGGAGTAAACAAAATTGAAGGAGGTGCTTTAAGTAGGAGCATGAGAAGGACATTCCCATTTGGAGGACAGGTGTGAGAAAAGGTGGGTTTTGAAGTTATTGTGGTTAGACATGTTGCGTAGTTGAGAGGAGAGAGAGTTCCATAGTTTAGCTATTGTGCAGGCTAGTAATAGTTGGCCTGGGAAATGACAGGGTTTGTGCACTTGAAGCAGACTTTGGCTCACGGATCTCAGGGAGTGGGACGGAGTGTAGGGCATTAGGGCTGTGGCCTGGGATGGACATTAAGTTGGTTTGACGATGAGATGAAATATGTGTGCACCATGGCTAGTGCACAATATACTTATGCATCAAAGTCTTTAGTGATTCAAAAGGGTTAGTCCACAAAGACATAAGGCCTTGTGCATGGCCTTAGCCCCCAGTGCCCAGGCATAGTACCCCATGCATGAAGTACATAAGCAAATGAATCCCATGCTCTCATTGTATGAGATTCGTAATCACAGCACCTTTGGAGTACTGGCTGGTCCCAATGGGATAACCTATGGGATTGCAGTCATCTCCAATTTCATGGCATTGCACACATCAGTGCAGTGATAACCCTCTCCTGTTAATACTTTTCTCATCATACAGAGATGAACAACATGTTAGCACTGTTAAAAAAATAGCATTGAACTATATGGTAGAATAAATCGTTACCAGCAAAGATGATTTCTCTGGTGAAAAAAAAAATGTTGCCTCAAGCAAATATGTGTCATGCACAGGACAGCGATGCTGGTGAGCTGCTGGTAATATGAACTCATTGAGCACCAGAGCTTCTCATTAACATATTATGATAATTATAATAACTCTATTCTAGTGCCTAATAAAGGTGATACATTTCTAAATCACAATCAGGCATGATAGTGGTGCACAGTGCAGCAGGGGAACTCTATGTAGTAAAGTAACCTGCTAGACAGACAATGGGAGAAGGAATGAACTGGACATTAGGATGCACTGGACATCAATGTGTACAATGCACTCCTATATGTAGTTCATAGAGAGCTATAATCAGATACAGACAAGATTAAGATGTAATCCATGTTTATGCATCACAATCGTAAACAGTGGCATGCACTAATTAGTAGACAGACAGCTTGCATACCTCTGCACAATTTTTATGAATACCAGGATCAAACTACTGTTGATCCATGAAAAAGGGTAAAAATGTAGCAACCATTATATTGTCAGCATACTTTTTATGTTAATACTTGTTAGGAGCTTACTATCTTACATATCATGACTAAAATGTAAAGGGGGTAAGTGTTGACCATATAAAAACTTATCTCCAATCTCATTCTGCAGGTTAAACCTACACCTAAAATGTAATCCAAGCCCATATTTCTAATTTTTCTGATAAATTATATTTGAAAGTATCAAAGGCTTTATTCAGGTTAACAAGACTTATATCTGCATAGTTACTTTGCACTGTCAAAAAATAAAAATAAAAAATAAAAGTATTGCTACAGGGTTAGATTTCTTCATCCCTCATTTGTTTACTGTGTGACCTTGAGGAAGTTAATAAACCAAACATTGCTTCCAGGTCGCATGTCAAAAGGGACTGTATGTCCAGAGGGCTTATTTAGCTTACAAATGGGTATTATCATTATCATCATTATTATTATTATCATTATTATTATTATCATTATTATTATTATTATTATTATTATTATTATTATTATCATTATTATTATTATTATTATTACCTAAGTGGCACATTTTCATAAAACTGAAAAGGATGAATAATAATAGTTGATGGCATTTTCAAATATTAACTGTCGTGTCTCTAGTGGATTTTATATCCCCTAAATAGATGCATTTATGGACCCAAAATAATAAATGGAAATATCTGCCATTCAAGTCAAGTACAATACTGTTTTTGTTAAGTATCTTTTTACATATATTAGCATACAAACATTTGATGCTAGGATGGATGTGTGCATCGGGATAGAGTTTTTTACTTATGTCTATTTTCACACATTCTCACCTGTCTTTCCACTTAGGTACACTTCGCTGGGTTATCACTTCAAGTACATAGATTTCTATCTCATGCGCACTAGCATTGTGTATGAGTTCAGTGAGAGGATTACATAGGGTTGGACGAAGGTGAAGTAGAGATGCCTTTATTACTTTACTGTGGTTCACTATATGGGTGAATTGAATCAATGTTTTTATGTTGCCTGCTATTATTGAAATTTATTTGTTTTACTAATGAGGTGATCGTTTTAAATGTTTATGAAGCAACTGTATGAAATGATATTTTGGGAAGTGACATTGTGTGAAATGCTCTGATTGGTAAACAGTGTTTTTAAATGTATTTAAATGAATGTTACACTCATTGTCTTATGGTCTGAAGAAGCAATCGTGAAAGCGCTTACCTTTTGAGTGCACATTAAACTATGTTTTACTTTTATGCAGTGGTTTAGTTTTTAATTGTTTCATAGTTGCTACATATACATTTGAGCTTTATTTGGAATCGCATGGTTGTCTACGCTGAAGTTGTTTGTTACATTTTCGTATTCATTATTTTGTTCAGCGTAGCATTTACCGACGAGAGTGTGGTTACCGTTTTTTGATGTGTATTTTTAATAGTATATTTAATATATCTCAGACTGTTTTCTCAGCAATTTAATCAAATTAATTGCCTCTGTTTCCAATACAAAATGAAGTCATATAATGATCAATTGAAACAAAAACCTTTTCCCTATTGGAAAAATGAGTTTTAATCTTCCGTGCTAGCAATATCATTAGTGGGGATAAAAAATTGGGACAGAAAGGGCCTGTAGTTATGTAATATTTACTTAAGACAAGAGGCTATGGATAACAGAATCAGACTGTCATTATCAATTCGTAAATTCTACATACCTAAAGTAACCTCCTGCCATGTCATTTCAAAATTGATAACATCATGCTGGTGTGCTTTTTCATTAAGGAATGTCCAAAGTATCTATAGGGGCAGAACCAAAAATATGTAAAATTACTATATGGAAGAGAGAGGGGGAATCCAAATAGCATTGTGTCAAAGGGAAAATTTACATTTAGCCAACATGAAGAATAAAATAGTTTATTATCATATTTAATTTTCAGAAAAGAAGAGAAAGAAGGTGTAAGAAATATACTTTCCACAGTTTAATAAATAGTGAAAACATAATATTATCAAAGTGCAGAGAACTAAATTTAGTTTGCAGTACAATACAAATAATATTAATCAGAACAAATTAACCTTAAGTTTTGCAAAAGTTAACCGGGAAAGAAAATGTATTAAGATAAATGTCAGAAAATAACTTTTTTGAAGGGGAAAAATCCATTGCTAGTTATTTTGTCTCCTGTCATAATATTACAGTTTTTAACTAATATCTGACAAAACTCTGCAACTTCATTTAGGTTTAGTTTTTTTTCACTAGGATATGAATACTGTTAACTGAAAATTTAAAGCAATCATGAAGGCAATATCTATTAAAAATCTTATGATCTAGAAAGGGAACATTGAAACAATTAAAAGGATAGTATGACAGATTACTATCCAAGATTTTAACTCAAATTGGTGACAGGTATGTTGCTTGAAAACTCTTAACATTGGGAATACCTCAGGAGGTCTAGAAATAATATAATATAAAAAGTTAGGAAATTTTACAACACCAACTTCAGATAACCTGATAGACTTGGGATACCTGGATAACCTAATAAATTCATTGTGTATAAACCTAGATGAGTATTTAGGGGATGTTGGCAAGATGAGTCGATAATATAGTATTTAATAGAACTGCATTTTGTGTGGGTATCAAAATAGCAATTGAATTATTCAAATTCAAGCCAGTTATATATTTAAGTAGAAAACAGTTATTTATTTCAAATAGGATTGTTCTGATTTTACTAGAGAAAGATTTTAAAATTCAGTAATTTTACTGTCACAACCAGGAGCTTTATAACTGTTTTTTTTTTTTCAAATAACTGATAACAGTGATGCTGCTGCTTTGTTTTAAAAGCACAGCTATTATGCAATGAGAATCAGGGCAAAAGGAAATACAAGGAAAGTTGATAAAAAAGAAATGTTACATCCTTATTAAGAGAACAGCAAAGCAAAAATAAAGATGTTGAAATATCTTAACAAAGTTAACAAGTATGTAACAATTATATTTTATTATTTGGCCATACACTTTTAATTCTGAGATAAACTCACTAGATGTAAGAATGTTTACAGTCCTACCTAGATGGTGTGTAGGAATATGTGCCCATTCTGCCTACTTTTGCTTCATGCCAAGAAATCAGAGAGTATAAGCCAGCATAAAACTAAGGTATAGAGTTTTGAATTGTCCTATCTGTGTATCAAAGTTGATTTAATATGTATTTTTCTAGAGTTTTATTTTATTCCAGTAACTCAATGTATTTCAGTATTTTTTTTAATAAATATAGTTTAACATATCCTTATCTATCTGAATTCCACATTAACATTTGATTATTAAATGCCCTGTAGCAGTACAATGATTTTCTAAGTCATCTGTCTAAGTATCTGTTGCTAATGGTTATAACTTGCCAGTCTGGTTATAAATTAAATTTCAATAGCCAAATCCATCCTTTTCTATTAGGTGAAAAGAGCTTAACTTCTGACTGATCTGATAAATACTGCAGCTCAAGCTGTACAGTATGTTAATTAATACTCAACCCAAACAAAACTAAACTACTCATCTTCCAACCCATCAAACATACTCAAAACAACTCTCACTTTAACATCACAGCCAAAGACAACACCACTATATACCCAACTGAACACACCAAATTGCTAGGAGTGGAAATAGACAATAAACTAAAATTTGACATTCACATATCCATGACCATAAAAAAGTCCACAAAAAACTAGGAGCATTATACAGAAATAAGCAATTTCTCACCAAAGCAGCAAAGATTTCAATAGCAAATTCCCATTTTATCTCCACCCTACTTTATGCCTCTTCAATATATACCAACCTAAGGCAATGCGATCTAAACAAGCTAGAGACCTGCTACAACAAAATCGCCAAATTTGCCACAGGGGCATCCTACTGTAGTCCCCACTGTCTCTCACTTGCTGAACTGGGCTGGCTTGAACTCCCTCACCTCCTTCAGTGGTATCAACTCTCACTTGCCCACAAACTATTAAACCATCCACTAAATGTCCCAACCCTCCAGAATCTACTCCAACCCTATCGCACCACCAGACCACTAAAATCCAGCAACAAAAATCACTTAACTCTGCTGGTGAAGCACTATTCTCTTACACCATAGCCAAATTATGGAACTCCCTCCCACCCACAATTACCTCCGTACCATCATGCATTCATTTCAAAACTTTACTAAAAGCACACCTAAAAACATGCTGGCTATGCCCTTGCAATTCCCACTCTAATATCACCCACCCCATCCAACCACTATCTTTCTTTTCACTCCACTAACTACCTTGATTATAGCAAGCTCAGATGCTCATAAGCCTAGTACTTATTATACAGCAGGAATTTCTCATTCTAACATTTGTTAATGCCTGTTATGTACTTCGCAGATAAAGATTCTAGTTGTCTACTGATGTACTATGTTCTTCATCTGTAAATATGTTGTGAGTAATTGCTATGTTAAATTGTTAATCACTATGTAATCCAATGTAACTACTGTCTGTTTATTTTAACTGTGGAGCTTTTCTCCCCGGGCCTCCTCTGAAAATGGACCTACGTCCAGTCGGACACTCCTGGTCAACAAATGTAAATAAATAAATAAATAAATAAATAAATAAATGTAATACATTGGGAGAGATCATAAGAGTTAAGAAAGAAATCAATTATGTACCAGGATTTGGTGGGGCAGAAAAAAATGAAAACAGAGTTCAACCTCATAAAAATTTGAATTGTCCACATATGTAACACTAAATTACTTGATGCATATTTCAAACTTCAAATTTATTAGTAAAATAATATGATGTGACAATACTTTGAATTGATTTCACCATTAAGTTCTGCCACTGTGACAGAGCCATGGTTGTATCATAATATAGGGCAATATTAACATTAGAGTTAAAGAAAGGATGACAGAAAATATTATCTGTATGTATAGCCTAGATATTTAAATTCCAAGGCATTCATTAAATGACTTACACAGTATCAACATTTTTTATATAGAATCTACCATAATGAAATAAATATGTAAACAAACTCTGCACAATATAAAGATAGATGAATATACAAAACCTCTAATGAAACAAACACAAAGAAATCATTAGAGAATTTGCCCTAGACCTCTCCCCCAGCCTAAACCCATCTATTCTGCTTAAGAACAACTTCTTGAAAAATGAGTGCTAATAACTTATTTGCAATATGCCACCAAATAGCAGTTGCTAGTAAACAGAAGTCCTAAAAGCAATTAGTGCTTAATGAGAGCGATGAAACAAGGCAACACTGTTTTCTTCCCTTCCTAAATGCCTCAGTATAATGAGGAAAAAGACAGAAAATATCAACTATGTTATGAATCGGAATCAGATTAATAATAAGGTGCTGCATTATACATGGTAGCATGTCTGAGATAAATAACACGCAAGCGCTGTCTGTTCTAAACACTAGCGATGTGTGATTAAAACATCTTTTTGACTCATCATTTTCTGAAAATTGAAGAAAAAAAATGGTGAGCTGAAACCAGAAAACAAAGAAACGCCACTCCCATACTCACCAAAAGTGTATAAACCAACTCCATGGTTGCACCATATTGGAGAAAAAGGAAAAAACCCTTGGGAAGTACTCCACTGGCTTGCGCAACACAACTGTGAGTAGAGAACGTAAGTCTAACTAAATTCTTAGAACAAGTCACACTGGCACACAGATGCAAACAAATATCATTGGTGTCTCATAAAAATAAAATGGTAATTAACTGCTTGGAAAAACAAAAAGGAAACAAGAAAAAAACATGCAAAATGTTATATAAAATGTGGCTGATAAATAATGCTATTTATTTATTGCTTCCCCTCCTGCACGTCATGGTTATTGGCCCAGAAAATACGGCTATTTTATTTAGCTCTCCCACCTGCACATTGGGGTCACTGGCCCGGTCCTCATGCCCCTTCTTACCAGGTCTGCCAGCTATTCCTTGCTGCCCTGGACTCCCAGACTTAACTCCAATAATTGCTGGGCCAATCATGGACCGAAGGCAATGAGGCTTGGCATTTCTGCGCTTCAATCCGGGGGGAGGGTCTTACTTACTGGCCTTGCCTTTGTCCACCCGCCCTATTTTTTTATGGCTTATGCTCTGGTCCAAGGCAGGTGTGTGCAATGTAGATGTGTGGCATATAGCCCTGCCTTCGTGACAGCTTAGCCAAGCCTATTGTTACCCCACTGACCACTCTTCCCGGTGATGTCTCCAGTCATCACTAGAGATCATTATCCAGAAGTCATCACAAATCATCCAACCCCTGCGATGCACACAGCCAGCCCTCCCTGCCTGTCAGTCACCCAAGTCACTAATCAAGCACAGATCGCCTGGCTCATAGTCAGGGCTTTATCTGTCTATCCCACTGGAGCAGCATAAATAATGTTATTAAAACCTCAGATAGGTGGCTGTAAAAATATGTCATGCCAGAACTTTAAAAAGAAAAGGAAATGTAATGACTAAACTATAACGAATACAGGACAGAGGTTTGCATCTCAAAGGAGAGCCAGTCTGAGAGACAGGTAACTATAAATAACACAAGTACAAAAGAAGGTAAAATAGCATTGTGCTGCCACTCTTCTCAAAAGATTAAAATATTAATGAAACGTTGTTTAAAGGAGAGACCTTACTTTATGAAGGGGAAGCAATCCTAGGTAGGTAATCCTGTATTTCAGAAGTACATAACCCAGCAAAAATAACCAAAAGGGGAAGTAGCATGAACCATGCATGCTATTGTTGTCTAACATAGCTATGAAGATCCAGAATCACAGGAAGAGAGAGACTACATAACGATATGAAATAACCATCTTTGGTGCCTAAATGCATTAATATGAGTCAAAATGCTCATTCAGTTTAAAAATAAAAACCAGGAAGCAAACCCTGGCTCATAAACCTAAGCCTTTCACATATTTGCACATGTGCTGGAGAAGAGATATAATGTAACATTTGAAGTCTAAAATGTAATAAAGTAGCATAAAGTGATTGCCAGTAAAAAGGATGGCAACTAATATTATTGGGTTCATGATGACAGAATGAGGAACAAATCTCTGATGACAAAAACTGCAAAAGCATTTCACTGATAGCAACTTTCAGTGAACCACAAAATAGGATTTTTTTCAGGGGCAAGCCTCTTTGCACACCCCATGTGGGGGAGAGCACTACACCACAGCTATATATATATATATATATACCGACTGACTGTCACAAAACAATGAGCAATGTGCACAGTTGATGGTCAGTGAATGTGGCTTTCCCTGAATTGCATCTGTGATATTTTAAATCAAACTAAAGTTGATAACCTGTCTCCCATATTAGTAATGGGTATGCACAATGCAAAACAAATATTTTCCCATTTATCAGTACGTACTCCAGTCCCTAAGTCAACCACTCCCTCCTTTCATTCCTGGACTAACACCTGTTTCATTTTCAGACTGGGGCCTATATATAACTTAAGGGCGGTTTACCTTTATTTTGTTGAGAGCCGTATGTGCGACGTCACAATGTCGAAAGTACGGCTGCAAAGAACCACACTGATGATTCACCATGTGTTTGAATGGCAAATAAGCAAATGCTTTTTTCCCATTCAAACACATGGATCAAATGTCAGAAATGGTTTTCTAGCAAACCATTTTCAACATTTGATCCTTCGATGTTGTCCGTATTTCAGCATTACGGTTCACAGAAATGGCTGTTGGCATAAATGCAATTCAATCATTCAAAGGTAAACCCTTAAGGGCATCTATTCCTATTCTTGAATCATTCAAGCGCTACTTTCCCCACAGGCAGCACTGAAATGAATGCCCTCCCCCAAGCATTTGCATACCTATCCCTCCCTGCCATCATCTCAGATGCATGTGCTGCTACCTAGGCCATACTTATTGCTTTATCCCTCTACACCATGGTGGTGGCTCCCTGAAAACCAAATACTGAGAGTAAGTGTGGCATATTTAATAATCTTGTTTATACATTTTACAAAAAAAAAATCTCTGCTGGACCTTCATGAACCCTTCATGAACCTATTTTAACACTGGCAGAATATTTATACAGAAAAAACAAATTAGTCATAAACAGGCATCAAAATTCTTGGCACCTCAATTCAGTTCAGTTAAACACACTTTCATGTCAGTAAACAAGCATCACACAGGATGTTATAAATATAATTGTTAACTAAAAGACTTCCCTTCCTTGAACAAAGGCCAAACACAAGGATATGTGTGGCAACAGATTATTAAAATTATTAAAATACATAAGTTCAGTAACCAATTGTTTCTAACAAACTGCATTTAAATACCAAACTGTAAACAGTATGTATCACATGACCCCCCCCCCCCCACGGCTGTCCTGACCAGCTTCTCCTAGTAAGAACTGGGTGATGTACACATTTCCACCTTAGTTCCATCAATAAACAACATTTTTACTATGAAGAAATATCTGCCCCCTGAAGTCAACCACTATTTGTGACTCAGAAATATAGGGGGCTGAAAGGGAGAAAACAAGGTCATGTAAGACCTTTGCCCAAAACTGATGGCCAATAACTAAATGCATAATTAAGGTTGGGAGAGGGAGTGAAGGAGAACTGTTGGAAGCAGATCACCGAAATGGCAACTTCACTAAGACATCAGGGGAATAAGGCGAACTAGCATATGCCCAGTGATATTGGGCGGCCTTGCTGACAACAGCATTTGCACAGCAAATATGTTATTGTCAACTAAAAGACTTCCCTTCCTTGAACAAAAAACAAACACAAGGATATGGGTTATGACCATTTATTAAAATAATTAAAATACATAAAATCAGCAACCGATTGTTTATAACAATCACACAAATCTTATATTTCATTATTTGTTTATTTTTATCATGACAATATTTGTGCTTCTGCTGATTTTATTCCAGTATTTGGATTACTTTATGTTTATTTATGAATCTGACTGTATATTGGAACTCATGCACCATGAGCTTTAATACTGTGGCTTTGGTTTTACCTTCCCATGCTTCTCACAAGCCACACATACACAAATACTAGGATAATTAATCTCTTTAAGTACTGCAATTTGACATGAGATTTTTACTTTTTATTTTATAAATTTCTTTCAACAGTTTTTGCCCTAATGATGTCTCCTCCCTGTCAGAAGTGGTTACCACTGTGTACGGAGCTCTTTTCAACACTTTCTAATCCTAGTCACTTAAAATTATCTTGAGATAAAATATTATGCTGCATATATGAGTCTTTCATTTCTCAGCATTTCTTGCTAATAGTACTGTATTGTCATTTCACTTCAATAGTCCAGACAAATAGCTAATTTTTATACTTATGTTTAGGCGCATACAAATGATTTTGAACACACACTTGACGCTTAATGTCGGTTCACTGACAGGACGCAGTTTGGAAGTGGATGATGTGATGATACATAGGAGGCTGGACATCCTATGTATCCAAGAGACGAGATGGAAGGGCAGTGCAGCAAAACCACTTGGGTTGGGATCCAGACTCTACTACTCAGGTGGGGGACAGGCTAGAAATGATGTAGGAATTGTGGTGAGAGAGAGGCTTCAGAAGGCAGTGAGGGATAGCATCATAATTAATAACAGACTCATGGCAATCAGACTCCAGTGTAATGATAGGGGAGTATTCATAATATCAGCATATGCCCCACAGCAGGGTTGTGATAGTGAGGAAAGAAATGCATTCAGACAGCAGTTACAGTACCTACTAGATAAAGCAGGGCAACATGAATTGGCGTTGATAATGGGTGACTTGAATGCACATATCGGGACAGACAGAACAGGATATGTGGACTGCCTGGGTCCACATGGGTGGGGTAACAGTAGTAAAGAATGAGAAGCCATTCTAGACTTCTCTCTAGCAAATGGCTTGATAGTAGTCAACACATGGTTCAGAGAGAGAGAGAGACAGTCACAAGATCACATACATGGGTAGCCAACATGCAACTCAGGTAGACTTCCTCCTAGTAAGGAAAAGGGACTGAGGTAGAATCCATGATTGCAAAGTCATCCCCAGTGAAACAGTCGGCCCACAGCATAAACCATTAGTTGTCACAATCAGCTGCAAGCAGTGGTCAGGGAAGGCTCTAAGGTCAACAGAGACCAGGCTGAAGACCTGGAAGTTGACTGGAGAGAAAGTACAGCAGTTCAAGGAATTACTCAGGGCTCTAGCACCCCAAGAAGAGGAGGAAATAGGTGGAGTTGAAGAGGAGTGGCAGAGCCTAAAAACAGCATGTGTTAGGGCTACAGAAAAGATATGTGGCGAGGGCGTGGCCAAGGATGAACACAGGATAGCAGCAGATTTCTTCAGCTCCACCAATTTCACTGCACTGACAGGAAATAATTACTTAAAAATTTAATTTATGAAGTAATTTTCTTTCTAAATATGTTTGTTTTATATATTTCTTGAACTATATCTAAAAAAGAAAGGAAATTTTAAAAATATTCCTGTCAGAAATCACTTTGGAAATGTTCTTGCCAGTTTCCCTGTTTGAAATGAGTTCCAGTAAGACAAATTCTCAAGACTCCAGCATCAAGAAAGAACTTCAGTCTCTGATATCTACAATTCAGCAACTTACTGCTAAGATGGATAAACTGGATACTAAAATTGATACCTTCATAGAAAAAACTACAAAACAAATAGACTTGTTACATATAGACTTGCAATAACAGAAGATCCAGATTACAGGCATAGAAGAGACTGTAAATGACATGGAAAATAGAATCCAAGAAGAGGAAATCAACACTGAGTTTTTGCTGAAACAAAATACACATCTACAAACAAAGCTTGATGACCTGGAAAATAGATCTAGGCGCAATAACATCAGGATTTTTGGACTACCAGAAAAGATTGAAGGTAACAATATTACTTTTTTTTTAACAACATGGCTCCCTAAAACTTTAGACTTACCAGAAGCATTCTCTTTTGGTATCGAAAGAGCACATAGATCTATAGCTAATATTAACTCTAACAAAAACTATCCTAGATCAGTTATAGTTAGATTTCTATCATCTTTTGATAAAGAGATGGTTCTTAAATCTGCTTGGGCTAAAGCTCCTGTCAAAATTAATGAGACAACTGTGCGTTTTGACAATGACTATTATTCCTTGGTAATAGCTAAAAGAAAAGTTTTTCTGCCACTAATAAGGGAGCTTAAAAAAGCACAGTTTAAAACCTACCTTCTGTTTCCTGCCAAGCTAAAAATCTTCCTTCCTGATGGTCCTAAAATTTTTGATGACTTAGACTCTGCATTACTGTTTATCAAAAAAAATAAGATTTTGGATAAAATAGAGGAAATGGAATGGGCTAGTCCTTCATTAAAGAGGTTGGCAACTGAAACTTCGTGGAAGACTTCAGAGAAGAAGAAGAGACTAAAAACCAAATGACTTGTTCCATGCTTTTTTCATTTTTTTTTCTTCTCTTTATTTTTCTTCATTATTATTATTTTTTAAATATAGTTACTGCATTTCCAGAAAGCCACAAATATTCTGAAAAAAGATTTAATGGAAGTTATTTTCTGTGTGCAAAGAAATGTTTTGTTTCATAATCAGTCAAAATACCTGAGGAACTAATGACAAGCTATCGTTCAATATGTTTTCTCTTTCTGAAAAAGAGAAGTAAGGTTAGTAACTTGATACATTATTTTCTTTTTTTCTATCCTTTTCTTCTTTTCTTTATTTTAAACAATGTCATTCTATTTAGATTATGTAGTGGGTAAGGGGTGGGGGAGGGTAGGGAGAGAAGTGTAATGAAAATATAATAAATGGAATAATAACTTATTTATTCCTTGCAAAAAAGTGTATATGTTGTTTAAATGCTATTGCTAATTATACTTCCTTGATTATACTGCTTATGCTTGTTTACAAATAATCTGTCATGCTTTAATTAATATTTTATTTATTTTATTTTATTTTACATTTGTTGACCGGGCTAGTCTGGCTGGATAACAAGTCCATTTTCAGCAGAGGCCCGAGGAGAAAAGCTCCACTATCTACTAGTACATTTCATAAGAAATATATTTGCTCAAAAACAATACATTATTAAAACACTGTAAGAGAGATATTCAACAGTAATGTAACAGGTTTTGTAATAATAAAATAAGAAAGGTACTATTTTTCAATTTCAACAAATTTACAGAGAAAATATAGTACTTATAGTTCTAATAGTGGTAGGATCAGAAACAGGAGTTGGAGTGGAGAGGAAAGGAATAGAGGAGTAAGAGAGTAATAAATAAGGTAACTTAGTCAGGTGTACTGCAGGAACAGAGCCAGTGGTTTTGGAAGTACAGTTTAATTTTCTGTTTGAAAAGAGGCAAAGATGTAGTCAGAGTTATGTCACTAGGAAGAAGATTCCAGTTTCTACCTACTGTATTAGTGAAAAGACAGTCACCGCAGCGTTGTTTGACTTAATTGCTTTGGCCATTAGTTTATGAGAAGAGCGTAGGGAGTTGAGATTGTTATAGGGGATTATCAGTTGAGAAAGTATTGGTGTGTGGTCAGGTTGATATAGTATACTATGAGCAATAGAGAGTTGAGGGATGAGCAAGTAGTTTTGGAATTCAAGCCAGCCTAGAAGTTTTAGGTTTAGACAATGGTGGGTTCTGAAGGGGTTACCAGTGGCAAAGCGGGCAATATTATTGTAGCAGGTTGTTAGTTTAGCTAGATTGCTTTTTTTTAGATTGGTATAAATAGAGGAGGCATATAAAAGTGAAGATAAGAGATGGGATTGGGCTATTTTGGTTCTAGTTGCTGGGGTTAGAAAAGGTTTAATTTTATATAGGGATCCTATTTTTCTGTTAACTAATTTGATGGTGTAATTAATGTGTTGATCGAAGGAGAGATTGTTGTCGATAGTTATACCTAGCAGTTTTGTAGTAGAGTCAGGTGAGATGATAGTGTTAGTGTTAGAGGAGATGGAGAAATGTAAAGGGGTGGTACGAGAGGTGGGTTTGAAAAGGAGAAGTTTAGTTTTTTTGGCATTAAGTAGGAGGAACCGTTTTGAGAACCATGTTTCAACAGTATTAAATATGTTTTGGGTAAGTGAGATCAGTTCTGTGGTGGAAGGAGCAGAACAGATAAGGGTTGAATCGTCTGCATATTGAATGCAAGTTGCTTGTGGGATAGCAGAATGAAGATCATTGATGAAAAGAGAGAAAAGAAGGGGACCAAGAATGGAGCCCTGAGGAACTCCGATGGAAATTGGCAAAAGAGAAGAGATATGGTTTTCCCATATGACTGCTTGCTGCCTGTTGCTAAGATATGATATAAACCATTTAATAGCTAGGTTGTCGAGTGAGAGAGATTTAAGAATGTTAGTTAAAAGAGAGTGATTGACCATGTCGAATGCTTTTGAGAGATCAATGAAAAGAGCAGAAGAGTGAAGATGATTGTTGCGATTTTTGTTGATAGTATCTATAAAAGAAAGAAGGGCAGTGGTGGTGCTGTGATGAGGTCTAAAGCCATGCTGACAGGGTGCTATTATGTTGTGAAGAGACAGATATTGTACTAGTTGCTGGTGAATGCATTTCTCCATAATTTTTGCTAAGGGTGAAAGGAGAGCAATTTGAAGTAGTCAGTAGAGTTGCCTCCTTTATGTAGAGGAATAATATGAGAGACTTTCCAGATATCTGGGATGGATCCCTCTTGGATAGTTCTGTTTATGAGTATGGATATAGGGTATGCGATTTCTTTGGCTGCTTTTTGGAGGAAAAGTGAGGGAAGTTTATCAGCTGAAGGAGTACAAGGTTTCAGTTTGTGGATGAGTCTATAGATGTAGGAAGTAGATATAGGTTTTAGAGAGAAGTTGTGAGAAGAGCTAGCTAGGTTGTTTGGGGGGTAGTAGTTGTTGGTATTCATTTGTCTAGCTAGGGATTGAATAGTATCTGAAAAAAAAAAGTTAAAGGTATTTGCAGTCAGGAGAGGAGTGTCTGGGTTGGCATTTAGTGGGGAGGGAGTTTTGGCAGTCCCTGGGGAAAGGAGTCTGTTCACAGATAACCAAAATTGTTTGGAGTTATTAAGATGGGTTTGCTGAAGTTCACAGTAGTATTTTTTCTTGTCTGAGATTATAGCTTTTTTAGCTTGATTTCTAAGCTGGCGGAAGAGAAGAAAATCTGGGCTATTTCTGTGGCATCTCCATTTGGTCCAGATTTTATTTCTGGTGAGGATGAGTTTTTTAGTGTCTTTGGAGAGCCATGGGGCAGTTTTAGACTTCATTCTAATGGATCTCTTTGGGGCATGTCTATCAAGAATAGATAAGAAAGTAGTATTAAAGAGTACAACTGCATCATCAAGAGGAAGTGTTTTTAAGGAATTCCAGTTACAGATGCTAAGTTCAGCTAGAAAAAGGTCTATATTAAAATGCTTGGTAGAGCGAATTTGTCGGATATTAGGGGTGTTTACACAATCTGACTTTTCTCTAGAAATATAAGTTAGGGAGTGATCACTGATATCATCTGGCAAGGTGCCTATGTTGTATATTTTGTTAATATTGTTTGTGAGTATCCAGTCTAATATGCTCTCTTTTACTGTGTTTATTGATTCTAGTAGTAGAGGTGATATTTTGGGAGAAACTGTGTAGATTAATATGAGAGGATGGATTTTCAGCATTAATGGTACTCCAGTCTATGTTAAAGTCGCCTAGGATTATAGTTTCCTGTGGGTAGGTAGTAGAAACCCAACTAAGAAAGTCTTCTAATATTGGAATATTGTTGCCTGGAGGTAGATACATGCATATGATATAAAGGGCTTTTTTAGCATTTAGTTGGAGTTTAGTTGTGATGGCTTCTATTTTGCTATCCTGGTTTGGACATGTTGGTAGAGTAGTAATGTTAAGTTGATTTTTAAAAAGGATTGCTACTCCTCCACCCTTACGTTTTGCTCGGTCTTGTCTAAGTATGTTATAGCCTTGGGGTATTATCTCAGAATCCTTAGTGCTTGATTTAAGCCAGGTTTCTGAGAGGCATAGAATGTCAAAAGAGTAGGTGTCTAGGAGGGCATGAAGGTGGGGTATTTTATTGTTTATACTTTGAATATTAAGGTGTCCAATGAGGAGTTTATTATTAAGATTTGAAGAGTATATTTGAGGGGAGAGGTCAGCTGGGCCTGGGTTGGGGTGAATGTCACCATCTAGTAAGGTGGGGTTACCTAGTCTATCTATAATCTTATAGTTTAGTAAGGTTAGAAGTTTAGGTTTTTTATCTGAGGGAGGGATATAGTTGAGGTGAGACAGTCTGTGAAATTTAGGAAGAAGATAATTAGGGGTGGATTTAGTATTGGAGTATGATGTGAAGGTGTATATGGTTGAGGTCTGTTTTTGTGTGGAAGTAGGCAGGATGGTAAGTGGGGTTTCAAAGAAGGTAAGATGGTAGGTAGAAAATAGGGTGGTTAAGAGTAGGACTGATAGAATAAAGAGTGTTGGAGAGTAGGGAGTCATTGTTTACAGAAATAAGGGAAAGGAGAGAGAAGAGTGAAAGATATGGGAGAATAAGGTAAGTAGGAGGAAGAATGCCTGTTAAGAAGGGTAGGGGGGAGCTACAGTATACTAAAATGTATCAGAGAGGGGTAAGACTGGTGGAGAGAGTGGAAGGATAAAGGAGATCTATAGTAAGAGAGGTGAAAGGTTAAAGTAGTGGGAAAGGTAGTAGAGAGGACCAAGAGGAAGAGGTAATAGTAGGAGGGGTGTGTAGAGGGGTGGGTTTAGTACAATACAGGTGAAGGAGAGGGATAGGATAATAGGGTATAGGGGGTGTGGCTTGGGAGGTATAAGAGTAGGACCCCTGGGGGTGGGTGGGAATTGGGGGTAGGGAGGGGAGCGGAGTGAGCCAAGAGGCTAACGGAGCGGGTAGAAACCACAGAAGAAGAGATGAGGAAGGAGACAATCAGAAATGCAGGTAAGTAAGAATAGGCTAGGTGAAAGTCTAGTAGTAAAGGGTAGGGATAAGACTAGAGAGCACCAGTAAGTTGAGCAGTGTTTAATAATAGAGAGGTAGTGTAAAGCATACAGCAGGAGGACAGGAGGAATGATAGAGGTAAGATAGAGAAAATGCTAGTTGCTGATAAGGATTCAAAAATAGGTAAGAAAGGCTGGTAGATGGCAGAATAGGGTAGAGAGTGCAGGTCACTAAGAGAAAAAGGACAGTGATAAGCTTTACAGTCTGAAAAGGGCTAGAGGGAGCCCAGGTAGCATCAAGGTAGTAGCTAGGAGAGGAAGGTATTTTGATAATTACTTCAGGTGGAAAGGATAGCGAGAGGGGATAGAAATACGGGATAGGATAGTGAGGGGGCAAAGTGAAAGAAAAGTAAGGTGATGAGAGTGGCTGGAAGGAGAAGTGAGTATAAAACAAGGGGGGAGGTGAGGTGCAAGAGGTAGCTGGCTGTTGAGGCTAAAACACTGGCAGCTTTAAACTCTTTTAGGAGACCCAAAGGGAGCCAAACAGATCAACAATATAGGAGCCCAAACATACTCTTTATTCCTACAATGGACAGGGTAGGTTGATGCAGTCCACGTTAGATTCACTGTTGGAAGGCCAAGGTCTTCAGACACAGGTTGGGAGTTGCTTAGGGCAGGAGTAGAGCCTAGAGCCTAGAGTCTTTATTCCTACAATGGACAGGGTAGGTTGATGCAGTCCACGTTAGATTCACTGTTGGAAGGCCAAGGTCTTCAGACACAGGTTGGGAGTTGCTTAGGGCAGGAGTAGAGCCTAGAGCCTAGAGTCTTTATTCCTACAATGGACAGGGTAGGTTGATGCAGTCCACGTTAGATTCACTGTTGGAAGGCCAAGGTCTTCAGACACAGGTTGGGAGTTGCTTAGGGCAGGAGTAGAGCCTAGAGCCTAGAGCAGAGCAAGCTCACAGTACAGCAGCCACAGCAGCCAGAGATCCAGAGATGTTCAGGATGGTAATAATCAGAACTATATAATAGTAAATAATATGTTTCATTTCCATCTTTATTAATATAAGCAGCAAGTAATATTCCATTGTAAATACTTTTTATAGCTTCCTTTTACATTTTTTTATTTCTGCTTTATTCTTTTTTATTTTCTACTCTCTTTTTTTTTTTTCTTCTTTTCTATATTCTTTCTCTTTATTCTCTTTCATATTAATATATTAAAATGCTTATGACCATACAGGCACAATAAATAATAAGATTTGTATAAAAATTAAGTTGGGGCAAAAATATTGAGTTCTATTATATTTTAATAACTTTGGGCTTAATTTCACTTGCATAGAGGCTGTAATAACTTGTAAAATACTTTGTGAAGGTTTTGTTATGTTTAGCTGCATTTATACTTCTAAATGAATGTTAGTCACTTGTTTTTAACAAGATTCCCACCAAAATGTTAAGGGAGACAATCTGGGATATGGGTTACCTTGTGAACAGTGTCCTCAAGTTGTTTTAAAAGCTTCAACTCTCAGAATTCACGCAGAGAAGCTGAAAGCAGTCAATTTGAACTTTGACCCCAAAATTCACACTGACACATCGCAGATTCAGGAAGAACACTCTACCAGGAAGTAGAACTGCTGCAAATGCGACTCTGCGATGGAAAATGAACTCTTTAACTTTTAAATGTGAGTTATTTTATATAATTACTTAAGTATTTATGTTATAATTTGTAATATATATCAGTTATAATGATTTTGAATGATGCAGTTTCTCATAGTAAGCAAATGTGATATTTTAGAAGGCATAGAAAGTGAAACATTTATACAAGTGTTTTTGAAAGCTTACTTGACTGCAGCATATTAATTTATGTTAAAAACTTATGATTTAAACATTTACATTACTATAATTCATTTCATTTATCTGATTGATAAGCATAAATAACTTTATGACTCTATTCTGGAAGAAGTTGTCATGTGATGTATTTTAAAGCAGCAGTATAGATATACAAAATACAGATGGCTTTCTTCACAATAATGCAAGTGTTTCTGAGACTCTATATAACTATGCAGTATGATTTATAACAATTTTTATAAATATAATATTTTATTCTACTGACAATAATAAGTATGAGAAAAAAGCTCTGATACAAGTAATTTAAGGTCTTTTGGAAGCTGTTAACTGCATTTGCATGACAAAAAATAGATGCATTTTAATATATGTAATGTCTGAACCATATTAGCTAAAGTTATTGAGTTAAATGAACATTAGAACTTATTTTTACAAATTTTGAATAAATTAGTATGTAAATATGCCCTTCCTTTTTTTCTCTCTCTTTCTTTCACTCTCTTTCCCTCTCTCACGTCTTTTATTTTTCTCTCTCATCTTGGTTTCTAATATCAAGTTTAATTGAATGCTATTTGAATATAAATGTATTATAATAAATAAATGTATATAGTAGTATGAATAGTTTTTTTTTTAAAAAAAGGGTTTCTCTTAGTTTATATGATGCTGTTCTATTAAATGTGTAGTTTTGTTGTGCTAGATAATCTAATTGAAAGTTGTTAATTTAAGTTATATATAACTAGTATTAAATTGATAAGGTGGTAGCTGAGGTACTGCTGCTTAGGGTAGGGGGTTAACTTGAGTAGTATGTACTACTCTAAGTTGGAGTTTTTAACTCCAGGCTGGGTGCAAGGTTTAATCCTTACATTATTTTCTCTGGTTCACTGTTATATGTATATAGTTCTGACATCCACAATATATTTTGTAAGCTCATTGTCACTACAAACAAAATTGAATCTTATACAAAATCCCATAAGAGATTCAATAAATACAGCTATATTTAAAGGTACACCTAAAGGAGGAGGTATAACACTACTTATTTTGTTAATTGTTATTTTGATCATAAGTTTCTTATGTTTTAAAAATGCCAAATGACATCTCTAAAAGGAATTTCTTTAAACATTAATGGACTGAATAATCCATGTAAAAGGGCAAGCCTAATAAGATACATTAATTTACATAAGGCCAACTTAGTCTTCCTTCAAGAAACACATCTCTTGAAAAAAGATATTGATAAACTAGCCACAAACAAATATACAGTATTGGTTAGTTCAGAGCACGCTCAGAAAAAAAAGAGGAGTGGCTATTTTATGGAATAAAAGTATGCCTATTCTTAAAACTATTAAGTCTTATCAAGATGATAAAGGAATGTTTTGTATGGTTACAATAAAAATTAATGGGAAGACTTATACATTAATTAATGTATATTGGATACCTGGCATTGGTATTAATATAGTGAAATACCATCTTGATAAGATCATATCATTCTCTATAGGAGATATTATTTTAGCTGGTGACTTTAATTGTATACTACATGAAAATGACACTACCACTATAGGAAAAAGGAAAATTACATCTAATGCAAAACATTTAAAACATTTTACTAATTCTTATCATTTAAATGATATTAATAATCAGATAGATTCAAAATCATTACCATACACTTTTCTTTCTAACAGATACAAAACTTATTCAAAAATAGATAGGGTCTTTATTTCTAACCAGATGGTAACAGAATTAATTAATTCTAAAATCATTTCATGTCCTATATCTGATCATAATTCAATTGTTTTTGAGTTCATGATAAAAAATACTCACAATGTTCAGATCAAAAGGATACCAGCATATTTAACTCAACTTAAAGACTATAAAGAATATATACTTTCAGAAGTGCAACATTTTTTAGACATAAATAATACTCCTGAAGTCTCCATTGTCTATGTTTGGGATGCCTTAAAAGCATATTTATATGGACAAAGTATCAGATGGTATAATAATAAAAGGAAATCTTGGGATAAAGAATTGTTAGATATTCAAAGTAAATTAGACTCTTATAAACATAATAATAAAGAAAATATTATGGATGAGAAAGTCATTGAAGAAATAAACAAACTAAATGAGAAATACAAAGAAATTTTAACTCATAAAGTTAAAATAACTCTAGAGAAATACAAGTTTTTGTCTTATTCAATAAGCCCCAAATACTTACATAGACTTAAAAATAAAACAAAAAGGTTGAATAAACAAAATCATATCAAAGAAATCTTTTCTTTAAGGAAAAAGAAGAATGTTTCTAGTCTACCAGAAATACTAGATGAATTTAGAAATCACTTTCACAAGATTAATCATAATAACATTAACATGGAACCTATAGATAAAATAAAGGAGTTTATAACCACAAACATGAATAAAAAGCTTAATAAACAACAGATTAAACTATTGGATAAAAGTATTTCATATACAGAGGTTGTTACACAAATAAACAAGCTTAAATCAAACAAAGCTCTGGGTAATGATGGTATTATACCAGAGATATATAAAATCCTTTATAAATGTACATACTCATTAATAAATAAGGTTTTTATTCTAGCCCAAAATGAGCTAAAAACTCCCCCATCTTGGCAATATACGTTTATTTCACCAATTTTAAAACCTAATAAAGATCCAACTAGATGTACTTCATATCGACCCATCTCTTTACTTAATGTTGATTATAAAATGTTTATGAGTATTTTTGCTGATAGATTGAAGACAATCATCCCTGGCATTATAGATATAGATCAGACAGGCTTCATTGTAAATAGAAATACTTTTGATAATATAAGGAGAACTCTAACATTAATTGATTTTGCAAATAGGAAAAAGAAAGATTTAACACTTATTAGTCTTGATATAAGTTTAACATTTGATTCAGTAAGTTGGGACTATCTGTTTACTTTACTGAAGTGCACAAACTTCTCAGATACATTTGTAAATCTAATTGAGCATTTATACAAAGGAACTTTGGCTTATATTAAAGTAGGAACATACGTCTCACAAAAAATACCCATTTTTAAAGGTACAAAACAAGGGTGTCCACTCTCTCCACTATTATTCACTTTAATAATGGAGCCTTGGGCTAATTTGATCAGAAACAGTACTGACATAGAGGGTTTTGAAATAGATGAAAATACAACATCTAAAATTCAACTTTTTGCAGATGATGTACTAATTACATCAGCAGGATCTAATTCTTCTATGCCGTCTCTATTTGATAAAATGATGAATTTTAAAAGTATTTCTGGTTTAATATTCAATGAAGAAAAAACTAAAATACTACCTATATATACACGAAAAAATGTTCATTTTACTAAATATGTACCCAATTCAGGTCAGATAACTTATTTAGGTATAATATTATCTAAATATATTAAATCTATTATATATGATAATTATAATACCTGTCTTCTTAATATACAAAATCTTTTCAATTCCTGGAATAATATGTTTTTTACTATGGAAGAGAGACTTACGATTATTAAAATGATAATATTCTCCAAGATTTTATACTTAATACAATCAATAATACTTCCACCTACAAAAATAATTATCAAAAAATTGAATACGCTAATGTTAAATTTCCTTTGGGCACCTAATAGACCTAGGATTGCATTAAAAAAACATACTAATAGCTGGTCTCAAGGGGGTATTTCTTTTCCAGACTTTAATTTATACACTATCTCTTCTATTATAAAAGTTATTACTTTATTAATAGATCAGTCATATGTTGCAAAATGGAAAGATTACTGGGAGCTAATTAGTATGCACTTCATGAAATTCTCCTTAACACATAAAAATATGATTGTAAATAACTCCATGTTATGGTTACTAAAGGAATTTTGTACTTCACCTATTACACCTAAACATATAGTTAGTTACCCATTAAACATTATTATTAGCTATCGTAACTTTATACTTATGCATCCTAAATATAGGGAATGGAATTTTATTATATTCCCTATAATGTATACTCGGGGTATGCTTTTGTCATCTACTTCTGAAGGAACTCATTTAGCTATAGATAATGATCTAAAGTACTGGTATCAGTTGATATCTGATAATAAAGTTAAAAATCTAGATTTCTTAAAGAGAAACTTGCTGGTTAGAGGTTCAGACCTTTAGACAACATCTCATTGATAAAATAGATCTAAAGTCTATAACAGTTAAAGAATCTATTCCAACACTGATTGATTACTTGATATTAAATTTACAACATAAAGTCTCTGATAAAGGTAAGCTTTCATATATACATAAAATTATCAGACACGAAACTTTTTACAGTGTAGATACCTACTGGAAATATTTCACTTCCATTAATGGTGACTCACCAACTCAACAAGATAAACAATATATATTGGAATCTGCCTATAAAACTACGTCTTCCATTGTCTGGAGACTTTTTACATGGACATTTTTACATAGATCTTTCTATACACCTTTGATGATGAATAAAATAAATAATAAAGATAATCTATGTAAAAGATGTAATGTAGAAATTAATGCTGATTGGGCTCATATGTTTTATGACTGTATAAAATTGAAAGAATATTGGAAGTCAATTAATGAATTTTTGCAGGCTCTTTTTACAGATAATTTCATTATTTCTAAATCTCTTATATTATTTAACACACTGGTACCTCAAAGTGTTAAAAAGGTTAAGCTTCCCTTGTTATGGTCTATTCTAGCAGTGGCTAGGAAAATAATAACCAGAAATTGGATTTCAGATACACCTCCTTCGTTCAATGAATTTAAAAATGTTATGAATATAGTGTGCCATATGGAAATGAACACAATAAAGTCTAGAACTACTAGAAAAACATCTTATTATATTGTATGGGATAATTTACAAAACTTGTTAAAAAAATCTTAACTTCAATAGCATGGTATTTTAGTTTAATTAATTGATCTGATTGTAGTGGATGTCTTTGTAAATACTTTGGTTGTTTTGTTGAATGTTATAATCGCATCTATTTTAATTACTTGTATAAAATTGTTATGACATTTTTCTTGTATGTTAAAACAATAAACTTGTTTTAAAAAAAAAGAAAAGATATGTGGCCGAGCCAGGTATGAAATAAGGTACATAAGGAAAGCTGGTGGTGGAATGTAGAAGTCCAGGAAGTCATCAAAAGAAAGAAGGAGTGCAGGAAGAAATGGGAGATAGAAAAGACTGACTGGGCTAGGAAGAACTACTGGTTAGCTAAATAAGAAGCTAAGAAAGAAGTTACAATAGCAAAGAATAGGGCATCGGAGGCACTGTACCAACTTCTGGAAAGTGATTCAGTAAGGGGCACAAAGAAACTATATCAGGTTGCAAGACAAACACAGAAAGATAAAGAAGATAGTCAGACACCCTTCATAAGGGATACTAGCAACAACCTGCTTACCAGTCCACATGACATCAAAGGCAGATGGAAGGAATATTTCCAGCAGCTTCTGAATGAAGAAAACCACACAGAAGCTGTACTGCCCCAGAAACAGCCTACAATTACAGAAGAAGAGGAGCCCACTCTAGAAGAGGTAAGAATAGCACTAAGGAAGATGAAGTCAGAGAAAGCAGCAGGCTCAGATGAGGTCACAGCAGATATGATAAAGATGCTGGGTGAGATAGGGGAGAAATGGCTTCTGAGGGTACTAATAGCAGTGTGGAGAGAAAGGCTTATCCCAGATGACTGGAGAATAAGCATACTTGTGCCAGTGTTCAAGAACAAAGGGGACATTCACAACTGTGGGCAGTGCAGAGGGATCAAACACCTACCACATTGCATAAAAGTTCTGGAGAGAGTGATTGATAAATGGATACTCAGAGTAGTAGAATGTAAGATGGGAGATGAACAGTTTGGGTTCCGATCAGGATACAGCACAATTGATCCAATGTTTGCATTGAGACAGATACCTGAGAAGAAGCTAGAAATGAGGAGAGAGTCCAACTGGGCATTCCTAGATATGGAGAAAGCATATGACAAGGTCCCAAGAAAGCTAATCTGGGCAGTACTGCAGTGGTTCGAAGTTTCATAAACATTGGTAGAATTAGTGCAGGCTATGTACAAGTACTGAGTGACTCAAGTACGAACAGTGTTCGTCCTCACAGAGGGGTTCCAAGTGGGAGTGGGTGTACATCAGGGTTCAGCTCTCAGCCTACTGCTGTTCATACTGGTGATGGACTACATTAGCAAACAGGTTGGAGGGGACAGATCAACAAAGCTGTTGTATGCAGACAATGTAGCAGTACAGGCAGACTCTGAGCTAGAACTTCAGCAAAGGATAGGAGAATGGAATGCAAATCTGAAGGCACATGGGATGAAACTAAGCACAGATAAGACGGTGGTAATGGCAGTAAATTGGGGAGATCAGAAGAAGCTGAGAATGGAGAGAGAAGGGAAGATGGTGGAACAGGTAAACAGCTTCAAGTATCTGGGAGGGGTGCTTGAGGAGAAGGGTAGTCTGAATGAAGAAGCTAAAGCTAGAGTTATAAGGGCTGCAGCCAACTGGCATAGAGTATCAGGTGTAGTATATGACAGAAGAATGCAAAAAAGATGAAAAGTAAGGTGTACAAGACAGTGGTGCGACCAGTACTGCCGTATGATACAGAAACCTGAGCAGTAAAGGCAGAACAGTTGAAGAAGCTAGAGGTGATGGAAATGAAGTGCCTGAGAAAGGTGGTAGGATGCACACTGTGGGACAGATGAATAAATGAGGACATAAGAGCAGAAGCCAAAGTAGCTCCAATTGCAGAAAAGATCAAAGAGAACATTTTACTGTGGTTTGGGCACATGTGTAGAAAAGCAGAAGATGATCTGGTGAGGAAGATTTTGGACAGAGAGGAAGAAGGTAAGAGGAAGCAAGGGCATCTAGCAAAGAGGTGGATGGATTGTGTGAAAGAAGATCTGCGACAGTCAGGCATGAGTGTTGAAGAAGGCAGGAGTGTGGCACTGAATCGAGAGAGTTGGCGACAGTTAATACGATACCCCAACCCCATGTAGAAAAAATGGGAAAAAGGGGGCTGATGATGATGATGACTTGACTTTCCATTTACACTTCTTGGAAAAATGTCCATTTCTAGTAGGAGTTATGCGGAATTGATTAAAACCTGCACAATTCTTTCTTTCTTGCTTATAACCGTACCTACTATATGAATCATGAATTAAAACTGTGTGTACACTTGTTTAGCCCTGAGTTTAGATTCTTCTCACAATGCTAGTCTTTTCATATCCGTTATTTGCACATTTTCAATTTATTTTAATTTATTCTGTAGTTCACCAGTTTGACTCACACTTTATTTACATACACCCCTTTCCTCAGCTAAGTGATTGCTTCTTACAAGACTGCAACTGTCATGAAAACAATGTTTCTGTGTATCTTGTAAGAGCATACTTGTGTTTACAGGAGATTCCCCTGTACTCCTGAAACAGGTATACTTATCATTGTTCTCAAAGTTTCATTTCTGAAGTCCTGCAACAGATGCAGATGGAAAACTGAGGAAGCAAGGTGGCATCTACAATTTGATATGATTAGATAAGCACATAGTGAAATGGTCAGTATGAGTTGTTCAGAGCTGGACTTTTTAAGGAATGCCTTCAAAAAGTTGTGAAAATTTGAGATATTTTCCATGTTTACATTAATAATGCAAAATGGTGTATGATACTGCCACATTGGGGAAGGTATATGCAAGCAATAGGCAGTGTGAAAAACATATTGAGATATACATGCTTTTTTGATGAAGCAGTTATGACTATTGGTTTTATTTTCATAACTGTGTTAATTTCTTAAAAGCGGTGTCACCTACGGTAAACAAATGATGCTATCTTATATAAAACATTAAGGAATGCAATGCTCTCACTTGCTAACATGCATGGTTTTGTAGAGTAAAATTGAGCTAAAATACTTCAAAAGTAGTATATGTTAATTTAAATAGATTGTGCAGTAGCACAAAACAGCAGTATTCTACCCCCGCTTAGCATACTTCATCTAAAATCTCTAAGACTGAGCTTCTGCCAATATATTGGCTCTTAACTTGCATAGGTTCATAGGTTCATAGGTTCGTACTAGGCTATCTGCCCAAGGGCATTTATAAGCCCAGCCCAGAGTTTTTGTGGCTTTCGCCACCCCTTTAGTTTGAAGAAAACTATGCCCATTGTTTTGCTGTGCCTCTGTCAAGCAGAGACACTGAGGTAATCCCTGGGGTATATCTGCGATCTCCCATCCATTGGTCAAGATTTCTCTTGAACATGGCCAGCGAGGTGCTCTGCCTCACATGTACCGGGATTTTGTTCCACAGCATAGGGAGTCTTTGGGTGATGAATCTGTCCCTCCAGCATGTCCTATTAATGACCGTGTCAAGGTTTAAGTCTCCCGCCCTTGTAGTTCTG
The DNA here is from genome assembly GCF_019279795.1 of Protopterus annectens. Taxonomy (NCBI): domain Eukaryota; kingdom Metazoa; phylum Chordata; order Ceratodontiformes; family Protopteridae; genus Protopterus; species Protopterus annectens. Next base: position 375,424,315 of record NC_056725.1, on the reverse strand, counting down.
AGGGATCTAGATTTTTTGAGGTGAAGCATGTTCATCAAATCTGGGTTTGACATGGCCTTGTATGTCAGGCACAGGTCACCTCTGAGCAGGCGGTAAGCAACTGAATAGAGCTGAAGTTCTTTCAGTCGGGCAGCATAAGACATATTTTTGAGACCCTTTATCCTTTTGGTGAGGAACTTTTGGGGCCTTTCCAGCTGCTGCAGGTGTCGGGTCAGATACATTCCGAATGGAGCATTGTACTCAATCATTGGTCTTATGAGTGATGAGTACAGGGGGACGATGACCTCCCTTGATCTAGATGTGAATCCCTTCATGATCAGGTGGGAAATGTAGAAGGTCTTCCTAACTACTTTAGCAATGTGAGTGTCAAACGATAGGTTACTGTCAACCTGAGTCCCCAGATCTCTGATAACTTCTTCTGTGCTCAGTGGATTGCCACCTATATGGTAGCTAGGGGTAACCTTGTTTTTCCCGAAGGGTATGACTATGCATTTCTTGGCGTTTAACTTTAGGCCATGGCTCTGGCACCAGTTATCCGTTTCTGTGAGACCCTTCTGAAGGATATCTGTGTCAGATGTGTTTTCGACTATGGCGCCCAGTTTGCAGTCATCTGCAAACTTTGTCAGCCATAACCCTCCTGTGTTTGCTTGTACTTCAGAAAAGTAGATGCCGAACAAGAGTGGGCCCAGGACTGAGCCCTGTGGGACCCCACTTGTGACAGGCTTTGAGTCTGACATGGCGCCAGCAACTCTGACCCTGTGGGTTCTGTCACTTAGCCAGTTTACAACCCATCTTGTGATGTATGGGTTTACATTTAAGCTGATGAGTTTTTCGACGATACCTGAGTGGGGTATTGTGTCGAAAGCCTTTGCCAGGTCGAGGTAGGCTGTATGGACTGCCTTTCCCTCATCAATGGCCTTGGTGACTGTTTCGAAAAAGTCGACCAAGTTTAAAAGGCATGATCTGCCTTTGACAAAGCCAAACTGGGTTGGATCCAAAGTCTGCAAGTTCCCTATGTCTTTATTTATGAGTTCCATTATGATCCTCTCCATGGCTTTGCAGATCAGGCTTGTCAAGCTGATGGACCGGTAATTTCCAGGGTCGGTGGAAGCACCGCCTTTGTGAAGTGGGACCACAGTTGCCGTGCGCCACTCCTTGGGTACGTATCCTGAGGTGAGGCTAAGATTAAACAACTGTCCTAACTGTGGGTTTAATTCCTCGTTGAGTTCGTGGAGCACACAGCCGGGGACACCATCTGGTCCCATGGATGCTGTGTTTTTCGCCTTAGAGAGAGCAGTTCTCACCTGGGCGTTAGAGATGTTTGGGGGACTACAATCCTCTGGTATAGATATCTCTCCTTTTGGGGGGGAGGGGGGGGGAGAAGTTTGCACTGAACCTGTCAGCCAGTATATTGGCAATGTCTGTAGGTTTAGTAATTTTCACATCATTTTGAACTAATTCTGAGCATATCTGGGAGTTTCCTCCCAGGTTTCTAACATAGCTGAAGAAGGCCTTTTGATTGTCTTTTGAGTCCTTAGCGATTTTTCTCTCAAAATTTGCCTTAGATGATTTTATGAGAGCTCTTAGTTTTTTACTTATAGTGATCAAAGGTGTCTTACCTTTTAAGGATTTTGTAGTAATCCGCTGTGGTGGTGCTGCGGTAGCGTTGTCGCCTCACAGTTAGACGTTGCCCGTTCGATTCTCAGTTAAAGCGTCTACTGTGTGACGACATGCGTGAATGGGCGTTCCTTCGTTGAAGGTTGTGCGTTAGGCCCGGCAAGCCAGCATGTAAAGCTCTACTGCCAATCATTAGCGGACCGGAGTTCCGCTGTGGCGACCCCTAACCGGGAAAAGCCGAAAGACACACACACACACACACACGCTCTATCTTGTAGTAGCTTCCTCCTTTTGTTGTAGAGCTTGTTTATGGCTGGGGTCCACCAGACTGGACGCTTGCCTTTGGTACAAAGAGTCTTTGTTTTGTTTGGGATTGCCTGATCCATGCAGTCCTGTAGGTGCTGGTAGAAGGCGTTTGTAAGTGATTCAGCGGCTTGGGTAATGTTTACCGCCAGCTCGGGGGCCTTAAAGGAGACCACACTAGTCTTTAGAAGTGTGAAGTCGGCTTTTGAGAAGTTCTTCACTGTGATCTTTTTTATCTCAGGTGGGGGCGGGATGAGGACCTCCAGTGAGATTAGTTTATGGTCTGATCTCACCAGTGAGGGGTATACTTCCGGTGTTGAACATTGTGATCCCATGTTCGTGATGATGAGGTCAAGTATGTTTTCACCTCTTGTGGGGATGGTGACTAGTTGTTCCATGGCATTTGAGTTTATGAACTCCAGGAATCTTTGGGCTAGAGTGTTTGGGCTTGAGTAGTGATCCCAGTCTATATTAGGGTAGTTGATGGTGTTTGGATATACATTTATCCCCTCCAGTGTTTTCAGGAAGGCTATGTGAGTTTCCTGAGTTTGAGAGGGTGGCCTGTAACATGCTACAAATTGCAGAGCAGTTTTGCCTATGGTTAATTGCACCTGAATGGTCTCCGATGCATCGTGCGTTGCCACCAACCTTGAGGTATGGGTGTCCTTGATGAATATGGACACCCCCCCTCCTTTCTTGGTGTTGTCCAGGTTTTGGGGCCGGAACGCATGGTATGAGGTAAAACCTGATAGTGCTGGGGTGCTCTCAGGAGCCTTGAACCAGGTTTCAGTCACAGCACAGACATCGATGTTCTCCATACTGAGAAGGGCCTCAAGTGCGTGCATCTTGAGGTTGAGACTTCTGGTATTGAGCAGCATTACCCTAGAGAAAATCTATAATGAGGGAAATTCATTATGTAAAGTAAAATATTAAGTAAAAATAGTATTCCTATCTAAAGTGAAACCCACATGGTAGTACATTTTCACCAAACCTGCTGCCAAAAGTTGAAACAACCAGAGGTCAACAAATTATATTATTTGATAGCCAACATTTCAGTCATTAAATCACTGTTTTCTATATCCTGTCAAACTCTGCCTATTACGATTTGCTTAGGTCCATAAATACATTAGAATCACCTATTATAGACTTCCAGCACCTAAATCTTCTGTAGAGTTTAAAGTATTAAGCTTTTATTTGTATAATTTAACTATAAACATTAAAAGGACATTTAGAAGCACTGCATTATATTCTCTAGCAGTAAAACCTAGTAGTAAAAAATAACCTAGTTTGAGAAGTTTTGATATGAAAAATTATCAGAATTTAACTGCAGTCATTTATCTCTGTTTTTGAAGCACAGAATACTTGAGTCTATACTACTTAAATATTTTAAAGACCTAATTAAAATCTTTCAGACTTTATTGAAATAATTAGATTTAATGAAAAGTGTAATTATATAAGTTCATAGTTCACAACCCTAATATCTTAATTAGATATAGGGTTACTAGCTCACTGTTTTGTTTTCTTTTATCTTAAACCTGTAATTGTACCTTATTTCTATATAAAGAAATTTTATTCAGCTTCTGAAATTTCTGATATCATTAATCTGCCCAACGTTTATACTTTAGTCAATAATATTATTTGAACTTTATTGCAGATGAAGTTTACAGTTAATTTATTTGAAAGTAGTAGGTGTTTACAGTTCATGGGCTTAAGTTTTTTAACATTAAATCCTATAACCAAAAGAAAGGCAGTTGAAGGAGAATCAGGCAGTAAATGGTAAAAAATCCAGCTTTAATCCACTAAGCAAAATCTGTAACAGCACCAAAGAACAGATTTATAAATGCTTTAAAATCACACTGTGTTTTCATTTCAATGAACTTCTGAAGTGGGCAGTGACTTAGAAGTGTAGCTAGGCCTGGGCGAAAGGTGCAATGGCCCTGGATGCAAAGTGTTGAGTGGACGTGATTGGCCATCCATAATCTCAATAATTCTTTAGCAGAATACTGGTTTTTAAAAGCTGGATTGCATTTGTGGTCAAATCTGAGCTCGGAGCACTCAGTGAGTGGTGTAAACTGTAGCAACCTTTTGCTACATTTGTAACAAGCAGTTTGCTACAATTTAATATAAGATTTTTTTTTTTTTTAAGTAAAACATGAGCCCTCTAGAGCACCACACAGGCAAGTTATAAACTCTAGCAACTGTTTGCTTCAGTTGTTGCATGTAGTTTGCTATAGGCTAAAAGAATAAATTGTTTTCTTTTTAATATGCTAAATATGGAGAAGGAGTGTCAGGATCAGGGCAAAGAAATGGGTTGCTGTCCCAGTAGAAGGAAAGTAGGTTTATATTTGCTCTTCAGTGGAAGAGCTGGGATGGTCAGGTATTTAACTGTAATAAGCTGAGGACTGACTCAAAGCACTGTCACTATATTCAGTATCCTACAGACTGCTAAAAGATGACCTGTGTCTGGTGTACAAGGCATCCACTGATCCAATACTGATCAATTAATTGTCTGGAGAGCTAAACCTCTTCTGCAATATCAAGAGAATTGTTAGGAGGGACATGTATATCTTTCAGAGGATAGTGCTGCTATAGAACAAATTCCCCAGTCACATAAAACAAAGTTGATCTCTGCCCATATTCAGGAACAACTTAGATCTGTGGATGGGAAACTTAAAATTTACCCCAAGACTGCCCCCTGTACTACTAATGGATAGTGGTAGCTCCTAAATGCTTTATCCCATGAATATGTCCCTTTAATTATCTATCGTATGATCCCAGTTATTCTTATTAGGGGTAACATGTAATTATTGACCATAGGATGGTTAAGGTCAATCTATAACCAAATGGGATAGGTTAATTTGAGAACAAAAAAGGAAATTGGCTGGGCTTAAAATGGTTAGTCTTGTATTTACATATGAACCTATACAGGTGAAGCATTTGGGTATTACAGATTTTAAACGTAGGTGTTCATAGGTTTATAGGTATGTACTAGGCTAATGGCTCTGGGGCCTTTACAAGCCTAGCCATAGGATTACCCTGGCATAGTGCCACCCAACCTTAGTTACCAGTGCCTCTGTTGAGTAGAGCCACTGGAGTTATCCCCGGAGTGAATTTTATGTTTCCCATCCACTCATCAAGATTTCTCTTGAAGAGGGTCAGCAAGGTGCTCTGTTTGACATGTATGGGAAGTCTTTTCCATAGTGTGGGCAGTCTTGGGGTTATAAACCTGTCCCTCCAGCATGTTCTGTTAATTGTGGTAATGAGGTTGAGGTCTCTGGAGTGTTTGGTGTGGAGGGATTGGGATTTCTTTAGATGTAGCATTTCTAACAGTGCTAGGTCAGACATGACTTTGTAAGTCAAGCAGAGATCTCCTCTAAGTAGGCGATATGAGACAGAGAACAGTTGTTTTGAGTCTGTCCATATAGGATAAATGTTTAAGGGCTAGGATCCTCTTTGTGAGGTACTTTTGCGGCCTCTCCAGTTGTTGCAGGCGTCTAGTGAGGTACATGCCAAATGGAGCATTGTACTTGATGATTGGCCTAATGAGGAAAGACTAGAAGGAGACAATGACCTCTTTCTTCCTGGATGCAAAACCCTTAGTAATGAGATGTGCCACATAGAAGGACTTTCTGACCACAGTGGCAATGTTGTGATCAAAAGAGAGTTTGCTGTCAACCTGTGTTCCCAGATCTCTTATAATGCCTTCTGTGTTCAGTGGACTGCCATCAATGTGGTAATTCATGGGAACTGAGTTTTTCCCAAAGGGGATAACAACACATCTTTTTGGCATTGAGGTTAAGGCCATGGTTCTGACACCAGTCGCTGATCTCAGTGAGGCCATTCTGTAGGATGTCAACATCACTTGGGGAGTTAATAATAGCTCCCAACTTGAAATTGTCTGTGAACTTTGTCAGCCAGAGTCCCTTCATGTTGGCCTGGACTTCAGAGAAGTAGATACCAAACAGGAGAGGACACAGGACCGAACCCTGTGGGACTCCACTTGTGACTAGTCAGTAGTCTGACTTGGAGTCAGCTACTTTCACACTGTAGGTTCTATCTGTGAGCCAGTTTGCAACCCACCTAGTGATATAGGGATTGATGCCTAGCTTAGTGAGTTTTTCTACGATTCCTGAGTGGGGAATGGTATCAAAAGCCTTGGCCAGATCAAGGTAGGCTGTATGAACCATCTTGCCTTCATCCACAGCTCTGGTGACTGACTCAAAGAAGTCAACCAAGTTGAGCAGGCATGATCTACCCTTAACAAAACCAAACTGTGTTGGATCTAGAGTTTGGAGATTCCCTATGTCCTTGTTTATTAGGGTCCATGATGATGCATTCCATAGCTTTGCATATCAGATTCATCAGGCTAATGGGGCGATAGTTCCCAGGGTCTGTAGTCGCTTCTCCTTTGTGGAGAGGGATGACTGTAGCAGTGCGCCATTCGGTAGGGACAAAGCCTGAGGTGAGGCTGTGATTGAAAAGGACACACAGGTGAGGTGCCAGTTCACTCTGTAGTTCATGTAGAACACAGCCAGGGATATTGTCAGGTCCCATAGAAGCTGTATTCTTGGCCTTGGACAGTGCTGTTTTAACCTGTGCAGCAGTAATACTGGGTGCCTGGCAATCTACTGGTATTGTGATTGGTCCTTTGGGGGGAGAGGGGTAAAGTTGGCACTGAATCTGTCGGGCAATATACTGGTAATATCTGTTGGCTCAGTATAGGAGGTACCATTGTGCAGTATCTCAGAGCATAAGGCTCACATCCTGCTGTTTATGATAAAGTTATATGCATTCTTTCAAAATACAATCAAAAAGTGATCTGCATGAGTTATTACAACACAGGCATCACCATTTTCTATGATCTTACTATGGTCAGTAACACTTATTTTAAGTGTGCCTTACATTCGGTTACATTTTTATGACATGCTCATACTTACTAAAGTACAACTAGAAATGTTCAAAGACCAGTTTTAAAGGAAAAACATAAAGCTGATTTTTAATCCATCTGCCAGGTAAATGGCAATAGCACCACATGATCGTTTTGACAGTCCCCTACTAAGGTTCACATGTAGGTACTATGCTTGTCACTTTTATGGACCATTTTAAGCCTAACCAATTTCCCTTGGTGTGAATTGAACCCTGTACCTTTTGGCTAGGAGTTAAACACACTAGCCATTATGCCAGCTCTTGTACAAGAGTACCTTATAAAAAACTATTGCAGATCTAAGAGCATCATAAAGGCATGAAGTCAGGCCAAGAAGCATGTGCTTTGTTACATGCCTGTTGTGTTACATCATTGCTCTTGCAGACCTAGTATCTAATGTGACAAACTATGCACATTGAGCTTTTATACCTTGTCCCAGCCTTTCATACTTGTTCTCCAACCCCGTCTGTTGCATACTCTGTCACAATTCCCTTTCTTTGTTGTTGCATGATTACATGCTGTTGCACTGTAGGGAAAAAGCAATTATCCTTAATAAGCTTTGTAAAAATATGTTTTTTCATATTGTTCACATCCCTTCTTTGTTGTTTGTTTACTTCTCATCTACAAATGTTTATATCAACAAATTTCCTTAGTCTAGTAAATTATATCTGATGTGAGCTTTTCTACAAATGCTTCAGATGATGTCTTGTTTATAAGAACTGATATGAACGTGCGAATATCTGCCTTATTTTAAGTGTCATAATTTTAATTGAGGAAAATACCCTGAAATATCATATGAGCAGTAAGCTGTAGATGTTTTTAATATTATGAGTATCTTTCTAAGAAAACTGAAATCAGTACACTCTAAACTGGTAGGCTAGAACATTCCCTTAATACAGATTTCAGCTGGCACCTACAAAAATTTATAGGCCTCATCTTCTCCTAGCTCAGTCTTATGTTGAATGCTGGTAAATGTATACATTTGATCAAAAATGTGTTAGTATTATTTATAAGTAGCACCTTCCTAGAACTCACATATTTGATTCTTTAGAACAGACTAATTTTTGTATTACCTGCACATGCATGGCAGTTTCTAGCTCATGTACAAGCTCAGTACATTAACTAAGTGACAGCACCCTCTTCCCAATGAAAAAATATTTCATCAAAACTTGAGAATTCAGAATACAGGAACAATTAAGACTATATTAAATGCAAAGCCAGAAGCAATCTAATTCCAGAAGGCAATTACTCTTCTATTCTACTGAAAAAGCAAACTCTGTCTCAATGTTAAATTATTGATTTTAATTAAAATGCATATTTTTCCTCACTTTTCTGAAACAATTTAAAAGGATTCTTAATATGAAATGATATAGCAGAGAAGACTGACATTGTTGCTTTGCTCATTTGTGCTGCAGTTCTGAATACACTTAAAGAATGCTTTACAAGTTTGCACGCAAAAAGCAAAGCTGCTAAACACCCAGCTGTTTTAGAATCTGCCAGAAATCCAACACATGGATGAGTTTAATCAATTTAATGAATAAGTTTAATCAGTTTAATTGAAACAAAGTAAGCTAAGTCCTGATAAAGCCATTTGGTGTTTTTTGGTTGGACATAAGTGCTTAACTTATTTTTAATTAAACTGACTTAAACTTATCCATATGTTGGATTTTCCAGTGATGTCTAATATACCTGGCATTTAACAGCAGTGTTTGTTTTTTGGTTACTGGTCATGGTTTGCATTGTTTTTCATGCTGTGTTTTTTGCTTTCTTAATGTTTTACAAACTTGCTACAACAAAGTGCTATATAATTTCTGATAAGCATCACTTCACTATTATGGGTCATTGTCAGGTCTTTAGCAAGCCAGGTAGAACAGAATACTATATACCTCTAGAACCCAAATACCCCTTTAGGCAAAACACACTGAAGACTTGTTTATATTTTTAGACATATATTAATATTTATTTGTACTAGTCAGAGTACAGATTTAGTGTCATCAATTAATGTCGCTCACACTGGTGGTGTAGATGTGATCCAAGCTAGAGTCTCTGAGCACTTGATGGCGCAAGCAAGGAGGATGGGAATGCCCATTAGGAGGGAGGTATGTACACATGAGTCACACTGATGGGTTGTTCTCCCTGGTGGAGACAAGACAGAGAGAGAGATGTCAGTACAAGTACTGGCAGGGGGTAGGAAGGGTATGCTGCTGATATCAAAACCCTTACCAAAGTGAGGGCTGGACACTGCTGATACCCATTGCAGGAATCGCTCTCTGAGGTGTAACTGACATGCACTGGAGTAAGAAATTAAAGTCAAATACTCCCTTGCAGCAGTATGATGCTGCACCAGGTGCTTTGAGTCTTACAATGGCCCTGAATATGGGTCAGAGTAAGTTTGGAGGTATAACTGGAAGTTAATTAGACTTGGCAAATGAGGACAGGGGTAGGCCTAGGGGTAAGCTGATGGTCAGTTATGGGGAGTGAAAAATCAGAAAAAATATTTAATATCTAAGTTTAAATACTGCAGAACTGATAAAATGCTTACAGCCAGTAGCAGATTATGTGTACCTTGGTCCCCTACATGACATTTTTAGAACCATGCATTAATGTACATGTTCCTTTTGATTCATTTTCCTGATTATTTAAAATTATATTTCTTGTTTAATATAGCAAAATTTGCTGAAGTGGGTTTTAAATCTGTAGTTTTAAACATTTTCAGAAAGCAGTGAAACAAAACACATTAATCAATAATGACAAAAGTACCCATTTCAGAACATTTCATTCATATAAAGGACACTGCTGTCATTCTTGGTAAACTGCTTCATTATAATCATTATAATTATAATCCACTAATATCTGTACTCATCAATTATAAACACTTTATTGACTGTGTACATAAATTACTTGTCCGAGTGTGATAAAAATGGCCACAGTAAAGTATTCTAAACTAATTTACACAAATGAACACTAGTCCTGCAAAGACAGACTATTTTTTTAATTTTTTCAACTCTGCAGGGTCAGCCATTTTTATTCACAGATACTCTGCATCCTTCTTAGATCTCTGCGTCAAAACAATTAATAACAATAATGATGGCCAAAGTACCATATTTCAAATGTGTTTCATACAAACATGCAGTAGCCACAGCAAAGTATTCCAGCTTAATTCGCATACACATATACACACTAGTCCTGCAAAGCCAGATTAAAGAATGTTTAAAAATGATGATGATAACTGCATGAGATACTTTCATCCACTGGTAGCCTCCCCACCCCCATCAGCAGTTACAGCTACTTTGTTGACTATGTACTCCCCTTATTGTTATGAAGAAATAAATTGCATGTATTTATTGGTAGTTTTGGGTGAAACACATTAAATTTTATAAAGATCACTGGTACCACACCATAAGACTCAGCCATATGTAGCACAGTTTAAATAGAACAAAATTTATGAGGTGAGCATATAAATATTAGTCACCAGATAGTATATGCTTTATATGCTTTATCAATATTTCCAATCTCTGCCAAAGTAAAAGTCATCTGAATAATCACATAGTAAAGAAAACTATTAATAATGATGATGTTGCTGCCAGGGAAAAAAAAACATTGCATTTCAGCACCTAATCTACAAATGCAGTGCCCACTGCCCTTGAAGAATAAATGCCTTATGCTGCATTAACAAATTTCTTTTCTGAAGATATTGCCATAACATTTCCTAAACTAGATTTGCTATGCAATAAAAAAAGGCTGGCAAAAAACAACCACTGTTTCATAGCAAATCACTGAACATGCAGTCCAGGAGACTATTAAGGAGCCTAGCTTAAATTATCAGTTGCCTCATAGCACGGTCTGGTTAAGTCACTTGCTTAAGGTCACACACTCAGTAAATAAAGGAGGAAAGATTGAAACCCTGCACACTTGATACAGTAAACAGCTGATGAAAAACTCTGAGCTTTAGTTCTCTATGCTAACTAAGAGACAATGTTTAGGCTATTATCTATCTGTGTACCTAGATCTCTCACCTCTTAATTCACTCTTAGGGGTGCGCTATTTATGTTTTAATTTGCAGGATTAGTTGACTTCCTAAAGGGTATGAGTATGTATTTTTTTAATTTAATTTTATGCCATGGCTCTGGGATCAATCATTTGTCTGAGTCAGAACCTTTTGAAGGATATGTACATTGTTAAAGGATTCAGTGATTGCTCACAACTTGAAGTGGTCAGCAAACTTTGTTAGCCAGAGGCCTTCTACATTAGCCTTGATTTCAAAGAAGCAAATTCTGAACAGGAATGGTCTCAGCACTGAGCCTTGTGGTACACTACCAGTAACTGGCCTCTTGCTGGATCTGGATTCACCCACTCTAACAACATGTGTCCTGTCTATGAGCCATTTGGCTATCCATCTGGTGATGTTCATAGGTTCATAGGTTCATAGGTATGTACTAGGCTATTGGACCAAGGGCCTACGTAAGCCTAGCCAACAAGGTTCCCTGGCTTACGCCACCCAAGAAAGTTATTTTCCTGTGCCACTGTCGAGCAGAGACACAGAAGTGATCCCCAGGGTGTATTTCCTATAGGTTCATATGTAGCAATTTATGCCCAGTTTTGTGCATTTATCAATAATCGCCAAATGGGGAATTGTATCAAATGCTTGGCCAGGTCAAGATATGCAGAATGCACTGTTTTACTCTCATCCATGGTTCAAGTTACCTTCTCAAAGAAGTCCACCAGATTGAGTAGACATGACTTGCCCTAGACAAAGCTGAACTGGGTTGGATCATGTCATTATTTATCATGCCCATGATTATTCTTTCCATGGCCTTGCATGTAAGACTAGTCAAACTTATGGGTCTGTAATTTACAGGGTATTTGATGGTCTCTCTTTATGCAAAGGAATGACTATTGCTGTGATGCACTCAAATTGGAAGAAAAAGTCCTGAGGTTGTGGTTAAATAGAGATCCTGGTAAGCCTGATAGATCCTGTTGCACGCTACTTAGGAGACACCCAGGGATATCACTGGGACCCACTGAAACCATACTTTTAGCTTTAAAGAGCTCAGTTACAATCTGTTCTTTGGTGATAACTGGTAGAGGAATGGTGGAGGATAATGGGGTGAATGGATATGATGGGAAGGTGAAACTTGAGATGAATTTATTGGCCAGGAGATTTGCTATATTTTATGTCTGAATATATGTGATGCTGTCTACAACTAATTCTGCACATTTTTGGGTATCGCCCTTAAAATTGCAGATATAACTAAAAAATGCCTTATGGTTATCCTTAGCATTGGAGGCTATTTTTGCCTCAAATTTTGCTTTTGAAGACTCATCTAGTTTACTGATTTGCTTGTTTAGACTAATGAGAGAGTTTTTGCTCTGTTGTGCACATTTTCTCTTACTTCTAGAAAGGATTTCCCTTGAAAATGTCAACCCTTTGCAGTTGTCAGGGGTGTAAAGAAGATACTGTAAAAGATATCTTACTAAAATACATGTTTAGACTGTATTACACAATTCAGGCCTAATAATGAATTAGTGTATTATTTAATGCAATGCATAAAGCAAAACAACTAAAGGCAATATAAATGCAGCAGCAGCTTTTGTTCAACAACCCGCAAGTCATACAAAAATCAAATATATTATTGCATATAGCATACTGTTTTTTGGGGATGTGGGTTACATAACTACAGGATACTTGCATCTCATTTTTGACCTCCCTATGTCTTCCTTGTTATTAGGAATAATTATCCCCTCTGACATTGCCCAGTACAGGTCTGGCCTACTTGAATGGCTGATAATGCCATATTGTTGTAATATGTGCCTCCAGAGTCAACAGAGCTGGATCATGTCAAATTGGGCCCTATGCAGCATAATGGAACAGGCCCTAGCTAGCCATACCAATATCCTACTTTTAATTCTCTCTCCCCAGTTACAATAAAACACTGTACAAACATGTCAGTATACATTCTTTTTAATGTTTTATGTTTGCAACTATAGCAGAGGTTTGGATTTCATTTAAAACTTTTATTTTAAATTTTACAGCAAAAACACTAACAGTCAGTTTTTAAACAAAATAAAACATTCTGCCATTCAAACTGACTTAGCATGAGAAACAGTGAACTTTCCTTCCCTTGAAACTCACATGTGTTGAAAATACATCTAGCAACCCATTAAACCACAAGAGACATTCTGGGCTTCCTAATGAAATGGCATATAAGCATTCTGGGATTCATAATAAATCAGCTATGCGAAAGGTTCAGGAATTTAGAAGACAAATGTGCAACACATTTGCTAACAGCCTGTAACAGCCCACTGGACACAAGAGTACTTTTTCTGGAGTAGCCCAGAAGTATTGTCTTGTGAAGTAAGTTAGTCAAAGTCACACAGAAGATAAACAAAGGCTGAGGGAATCAAACCCAGTATTAGAAGAAGTGGCACGTTAACAGCTCATAGTCTTACTCATTTGCAATAACTGCTAGACAAACTGCTGTAGCCAAAACATAGTGCATTTCACACCTGCGTGCCTGCAAAACACAAGCTAATTAAAAATGTATTCATAGTTAAAATATTAACTTTAAACACATAGTCATGCTATCCAGTTTATTTACAGCTAAATAATATTGTCAAAATTTAACAAAACAAAACCAAGGATTGTACCCAAAGAACATGGCTCGTATGATGATGCTCCTGTTTATTATAATCTATCAGTTTTATTCCTTTATGTACTAACTACTCTGGTTCTTAGGTGATTGTTGGGCTTGCAGTCCCAGGAATCATTGAGGAGCCTGGCCAAAATTTCCAGTTGTACCAAAGCACTGCCTGGTTAACTGACTTGCTCAAGTTCCCACAGCAGGCAAATTAGGGCTAAAGGAAATCATACATCACAGAAACTGCACCTCACAGCCTTACCTCTCTGCATGAACTGCCAGACTAAAGTAAAAAGGGAGGGAAAGGATTCAAACCTCACACCCTTGTGACAGGAAATAGCATCATTGACCTGCTATGCTAACTCATAAGTTATGAGTGGAATAGTGGGATACAGGAACTGGGTATTTATACAGACACACACAGATATGACAGTTCAATTACAGCTTGCCTAAAGGGGTGGGTTCAAACCCCTCTACTTCTGAATAGAAACAGTCCATTAATATCACATAGAACTCTAATAACTGGCATTATTGATTGACTGTAAACCTCAGTGGAGTTTTAACCTTCAATGATTATCACAAAATGGAGATGTGTGAGAATTTCTGGAGGATTAATGCTCTAAGCTTTTAATGAGCTGCTTCCTGTAGTCATGAATGCAGAGCTTGATTCTTCCCATCTCCATTTGCCTACTGTGTGACTCTGACCAAGTCACTTAACAAGACTCTACTTCATTACTTTTATCCATTTTTATCCTACCCCCCCTCTATTGACTGCCGTCCTTCTTTATTCCTTTCCTACAGACCTAGTCACCATAGTATATACTCACCTTATCTCTTCAGTTCCCATCTATTGTTATGGATTCCATCTCTGTATTGTCTCTGGCTCTCTCTATACCTCTCACTAAAGTCTGAGCTGCATTACTCCAAAATGTATGCCTCTCCCATCTCCTTCTCCATTCCTTCATTAACTAATATCCATTCCATCCATTCTATCCTGCTTGACTGTCAACGCTTTCCCCTTGGAAAAGTATACTTGAATGCTGAGGACCCTACTTGACAGGTGTTTAGTTGGGTATTTCTTTTCCATCAATCAGAATTTAGCACACTTTTCTGTATGAAATGCTGACTCACTTCATGAAGGTGTTGTCAGTCAAGATCACTTTGTATGGCAGTCATTGGGACAATTCAATTCATAGCCTCAAGGACAAGTTGGAGCAGTGCTGCAAGGGTAAACAGCTTGAGAACAGGTCCAATCTTGAATTTCCTCAAGGTAAATTTGTTGTTCAGAAAGTTCTGGACGTTACAGTTTGTGAACTATTCCTTGTCTACTTTGGGTTCAGCTTTGAATCAGTCCTTGGCTGCCCATAGTTCTCACTTTGGGGGTTATATCTGGAGGTTCTTGAAATACCTTTCCACCAGTTGATTGGCTAGACCTTTCTTGTGATCAGTCCCATCTCAGAAAATGGTCAGTGGAGTCATCTGGTCATTGTTCATTTGCAGTCAGAGCTGGAGACTCTCCTCCTAGGATCAATGACAGACCCACATGGGCCAGTAGGCCTGTCATTAGGAAGTTCCATCCAGCATGAACAGTTATGCCTCATGGTTTAGATATTAAGCAGATGATAGATGCCTGATCTTGAGATACATGTCATCTTGCATAAAGGACTTAGGAGCAGGGGTATAATGAGGACAGATTGAAAAGGACAGCTGTCTTAGGCAGGAGGGGCATGATCAGCAGGTGTTGATGGTGTGAGAGTGCTGTACTGTCAGTCAGAAAGGAGTGCCGATACTGTATTTGCAGTCACAGCTGTAGCACTAAAGTGCTTATGGTCATTTGATAATAGCAAGCCACTTGTTAAATTTGTAATAAGTCATCTATTACAGTTTTACAGCAGAAGAACTTTTTTTAATTTGGTCCTCAGTTTTTGAGAGAGCTTTTGTTTATGTTCCTTAACTCCTTAATTTTGAGTTGGAGGGTGCCAGATTAGGAACTGCATAGAACACCTGATAACCTAGTTGCAGTCCTGCTTATGCCTCATGGTTTACATATTAAGCAGGCATTTGATGTCTGCTGTGAGCCTCAGTAACACATAATTATGCATGAGGACTTATGTCTCAAGGCCTAGATATCAAGCACATGATTTATGATGGGAACTTGAGTCATATGTGAATCAGTGTACTAATAATGAGTTTGATCTAAAACCCAATCCTGTCCCAAATGAGGTGACTTCTTGTCTCTGCTACCTTCAACTAGTGTATGATCCAAGTCAGTTCCCAGTCCCTCAAGGCTCAGTACCATTCTGTGACATGCTCGTCTTTGTGCAAGCCCACACCCAAAGCTAGTTGGTATCCTGATATTCTCTCACCTTTGGAAGTTATATTAGGATTCAGAAGATCTCAAAGCTACTGCCTCAGAGATATACAGCTAAAATTAATCTGTTCTCCCTTCAGCAGCCATGGATGACCCTCCAGTATGGATTAGCTTTGACCCCAAGAAGAAATTGGCAGAGTATTTGAGGAAGAAGCCTGAGGAGCCATGAGTTATCCTACCTTTGGAGACAGTCATTATGAATGTGATTCATTCAGCCTGGATGCACCATGATTTTTCTCTGTTGACCTCAAAAAGGCTGATGCCCTTTACAAGCGACCATCTGAATGGCCAGAGCAATTCAATAAGCATCTTAATGGCAACTCCTGCATGCACTCTTTGGTCCAGTGCTGATTCCAGGGATCACATAATTTTGTAACCTTGCTGTCATACAATGAATCTAGTGCACTGAAGTGGTATTACAAGGGAATGCACTTTTCTGCCTCAGTAGTGATAGGGGCCGAAACTATTCATCTCACAAATTCCAATTCCAGTCTCACCTAGTACAGAATGTGACCAATAAACATGATGAACTCCCTCAGTCTGGGGTCAAAGAAAATGACCGATGACGTTCTACAACTTGTATAGTGGGATAGCACATTTTGCTGTAGTCTTGTCTGTACTGATAGATTAGCTAGTGCGGCAGATCTTGAAATCCATCTGAACAGGATAGCATGCCCAATGTTGTTGTTTTTGGAGAAGGAGAAGTTTAGGAAGCACATCTTGGATGCCCATTTCTTGGCAACAGTGGTCTTCAGCTACCTCAGCCAAGTCCTGGTGATGACCTTACCTTTGCAAATGTAAAGAAACCCTCACCCTTTTGTAGGGTGTATGTAAGCTTTTCCCATCACCTTTACCCCTTTGTCTTCAAGGATTATCTAACCCCAAAAGAGGAAGATGTCTCTTCAATGTTTGATAAAGGTATTGAAGAATCACACAACCCTGACCTCTTAAGTAGCAGGAAATCATCCAAGAGAATTAATCCCCTGGCTACCCTGTCATAATCTACTCTACAGTTTGGGACTGCCCATGAAAGGTATGTGTTTGAGGTAGCCCTGGCTTTGAGAACCGTCACAAAAGAGATGTGAGTCATAGACATGGTAACCTTCAGCCACATTCTGAAACATAGAAATCCTCTGCTAGAAAGGACTTTGCTGTTAGATCAGTCTTTTTCAGGGGAGCTACTGGAGAAATTTAAAGTGTACCTATCAAGGATGGATGACATTTGTTTAATTTTGGAGCTGACAGACTTTAGCTAACATATCTAGTGCATTCAGTTTCAGATGGTCAAAGAGCAGGTGAGAGTGTCTGTATATAGTCACTGGATTTGATGAGTATCAGCAACTGCTGCCCATAAAGAAGGCTTCCATGATTTATTTTGAGTGGACATTACTTCCACTGCAGAATGTTGTAATCTGGGCTTTCCCCAATGCCCAAAGTGTTCACTTTGGGGATGGCTGTTGTGACTTACAGGAGAAGGGTTTCCTGCTGTTCCATGATCTGAATGAGTGGCTCTGGGTAGCCTTACTTGGGGATTCCTGGGAAGCAACCCTACATTAAATCCCTTCTAGGAAGATGTCCTCTCTGATCATGACACAGAGAGACGTCCTTTGTCAATACATAGTTGGATAATTTTGTTATTCATGCCCTTGGAGATGACTAATTTCACTGCAGACTGAGCATTATGACTAAGAGTATAGGGCAGGGTCCAGTCACGGACTCTGCTGTGCCTTCTGGGCCTGATGGGGGCCATAATGTTCATAGTGGTATTTACATGTCTCAGGATAAATCTACTGCAATGGATAAAGTTGTCAGTAGCTACAGAGCCACTATAAACTCACAAATCTGCTTTTGGTGTTGGACCTCTATTGTTGGGCAGGGAGGGGAGGTGAACAGTATCACCAACCTTCTAGTTGGTCTTCCCTTTCTGCCAGCAACCTCACCACATATTCTGAAAATGGATGTTTTGCTTGCAAGTTGGAGCATCTGACACAGTACAAGCAATGTGGTCTCCCTGGACAAAATATTCCGTGTCATTCAAGTGGACCTGGGAGCAGTGCCCCTGATCCTGAAGTCCTTGGAAGAACAGCTTCTTCCAGATCATCTCATCATCCAGTCAGATATTCAGTTCATCATGTTGAATCAAGACAAGTGTGGGGTGTACAAATGTACACCCCCACTGAAAGGAGGATGTGTTCATCAGACTTTGGGCTGTAGTGAAAATGCATTTTCCTCTCAGTTGTTCTCATTCTCAAGAAGTGGACGAGTTGGCAGCTGTTCTGAGACAGGTCTCCAGTCCCTTTCTGGAATTCCAACTTCAGAGGCTGTGCCTTGCTAGGATCTTCCAAAAAGGGGATATTCAGGCAAACAGTCTGTTTGCCACTTAGGAGAATGTGCTTCTCCCCTTCTGCTTGGTTCATGAAGTAAAGGAAAGCTAGAGGTGGATGCATGCTGTCTCCCATAGCATGAACGATTTCTGTGCACATTACCATTCATGCTAATTCCACCCAGAGCCACAAAGTTCAGAAAAAAGTCCACACCTCATTCTTGTTGCACCTTGTTAGTCAATAAATGTGCAATTTCAGGGTCTAAGGCTTGTAGTTGTGCAGGAAACCTCTCCAGTCAAATTCAAGGATGACCCTCATAATTGTGATGTTCAACATCTCCACCTCAAAGTCTGACTCCTAAATGAATCCTTATTCCACTGGATTTTGTAACAGGAGTTTCAGAGGTGACTGAAAATTCTAAAAGCCCTCCACTCATCACATATATGCCTCCAAGTAGAACCCTCAGTTTGGATGCAGCACTAAGAAATGTTGCTGATATGGGCCTCAGTTACCACTTTGTCATTGTACATATCATCTTATGTAGGGGCGTACTAAGATCAGAATTAGCTGGTCAAGCATTTCCTTAAAGGAGTGCCACATCTCTCTCTTCCTTTGAAGAGCACTTGCCTGCATGGTATAGACACATGATGGTAGACAGCATTATGTCTGCCATTAGAGTCTGACAAACATGAGCAGCATTGAATTTCACATCATAATTGACCCCTTTCCTAGTGGTCATCACTTGCATGTGTCACATCTTGCAGGTCCACACTTTCGTGTACAGGGAGCCATGTCTGGTCTTTCTTAAGCATAACAAGGCCATCAGGTCAAATCCACTTTTCTTTCAAAAGGACACCTTAGAGGTTTCCATAAATCAGTCCTAACCATCTCCCAGTTTTTTTCCTGACAACAGAGATAAGGAAGAGGCATCCTTTCATACCGGAGCTTTCATCAGCAGCTTGGGAATTACCTGGTAAGAGTGTATGAGTTTAGGAAAATAAATGATTTGCTCATGTTCTTTGTTCTACAAGCAGAAGCCTTGCAATTACCAAGCAGACACTTTCTAGTATGAGTCAACTGTACTATTTTTTTTGCCTTCAGTCTGCTAACCCACTTGTCAGCAATTCTGGAATAAAACCTCAGTCCAGTAGAGAAGTGCCCGGCTCCAGTGTTTCTGTCAAGAATGTTTGCACTACAGACATTTGTGCTATAGCAACTTGCTCTTTTTTTTGGCATGTATCATAGCCAAACATTTTTTTAATCATGTTTCGATGAGTCAGATACTTTGGGTTCTGTTTTTGCATAATTCTCTTACTTCTGCGACCCTACTAGTTAATGTGTGATATTCAGTTCAGCCAACATTCCACCAAAGAGGATCTGTGACTTTAGATAACTTCAAAAACAAAGAGTAAAAAACATATCACAGACAAACCATTTAGTAAAAATCCACAAGAAAGGTCCAGTTATGCTAGAGACTTAATTGTATAATGCCTTAAACCTCCTGTAGTGTAGGCCCATGGGATATATGCAGATGACCCTTTAAGAACTTACCAGTGTTTCAGCTACATGGCTTCTCTCCCCCTTTCCCATATCATACAGCTAGTGGGTTTTACTGGACTGAATGTACCAGTAAATATTTAAAAAAAAAGTAAAAGTCATGGGCATTTTGAAACCATATCCTGAAACAGTGGCATGTCTGTAAGATGTCAGACTAAAAGTTATATGTACATGCAGAATATTGAAGATAAGATGTTAATCTCAATGCCACCCTGTGTGCATATACATATACCATTCGCTGTGTATGCAGAGATTCCAAAAATTACACCCACTAAAGCCTCATCTATATCTAATGAATCTACAAACTCAGTAAAACCAGAATCGCAATTTGCACACATAACATATTGCTACCCACTGGCTATAGTGAAGCAAACAGAGAAAGTTACCTTAACAGGAAAGTGGGAAAAGCTCATAAAAGGAATGGAGAGATGATAAATCAGCAAGCAAAGGAGAGTAGTATTGCTGGAACTGAATTCATCCTCAAGTCTTGGTGAGTACCTTCATGAGGTGGGCCCTGTTTTTCACAAACTCTTACCAAGATGACACTGATAAATAGATGGTATTGTATATAGCATATATTATGGACAGAAGTAGGTTAAAAAATAAAAAAGATAGCTGGGTACTCAAGACCCAGGATAAAAAGTGCCCAGTCCTGGTCAGGGCACTGGTGCCAGGACTGGAAAAATGACAGTGTAGAATCCTTAAGACACAGAAACATTCCTACAATGGGGCTTGGCCAGGCTCAGGGGGAGGATGCCACCCCCATTGTAGAAGGAAGTAGAAGTCCACAAAAATCAGAAAAACAGATAGGCCAAAAAAGAGCCATAATGGTGATAGAATGGACTTGAGGATAAGAAGGAAATAATGTATTGCTGCTATTATGCAAGAAGCCAGAATTTCAAGACAGAAGATACACAAAAAGATTAGTAGAGAAATTTAGAGGAAAGAAAAATACTTGCACAAGAAAAACTGTCAGAAGCTTCAAAAAAATTGTGCTCATTAATACAACAGATTTATGAAGAAAATATTATATAGATGAAAAACACTGGACCATTTGGAAAAAAAGTGTGAAAATATAAAGAAGAAAATTTGGATACTTTTGAAAGATATAAAAACTAAATATGGACATGAGAAAGGAAGACAGATTTGATATGATGCAATAATTATGCAAAGGAGAAAGCCAAATTAATCAATACAAAAAAGGTATTCAAAGAGAAATACAGGCAAAGGTATCCAGATATGGAAAATTTCACAATACAAAAAAAAATAATAAGATTATAAAGAGGGAAAGCAGAACAGAAGATTAGTAAAGCAGAAGTTAAAAAATAGGAGCTGAAGTTATGGAATACCTGTGAAGTGAAAGATTTAGAACTGAACGTCTAGCACAGCATGACGGAACTAGTCCCCCAAGTAAGGAGAAACAGGAAGAGCAAGAGACATTTGAAGAAGAAATATGGACATGGGAAAAAGAGATTTAATATGGTGTAATATTTATGCAAAAGAGAAAGCAAAACTAATCAATACAAAATGAGCAGCACCAAAGATATTTGAAGAGAAATGCAGACAAAGGCATCTGGACATGGAAAATGTTTCAATACAAAAACAAGAAGGAAAAGTAGAAAAGACAATTAGTAATGGAGATGTTAAAGAAATAGAAACCTGAGGTCATGGATTACCTGTGAAGTGAAGGATTTAGAGTAGAAAATCTAACTCTGATAACATCACAGCAGGATAAAGTAATGGAGCCTTAAATTAAGGAGAAACCATTGGAGCAGGAAATATCTGATCTGTTGTCATATGAAGATACTTTGGAGCCTTCCATAGGAAACCAGTACAAAAGTTCAGCTGGAGTTGCATAGCAAGGGAAGGAAATAGGAAATGCAGAAACCCTGATGTAGTCAGTGTTGTGGAGTGCTAGACCAGTGAGTTCACATATGAAAGAGCAAGGATGACACAGGATGAAACTGAAGAGAATGTGGCACAGGAAGATTTTCTGGAACTGTCTGTAGAATGTCCGCAGCAAATAGAGAAAAAAAAAAAAAAAAAAAAACAAACAAATGTGCCCTCAGTTTAGAGGAAAATGGTCCAAGAGAAGAGTTGCTTGATTTAATAGAGATGGGCAGACATATTAAGATCAATGAAAGAAATAGACTACAGAAAGTCAATAAAATCCAAAATGTTAGAAGTTTGATAAAACAAATGAACACAGTAATTAGGGCTGTTCATAGAGATTCATGTGATATGAATCTCTATGAACAGTAATATGATCTATTACTATGCAGTTAAATTAATAATAGATAAAATCTTACAAAACCCAAGGCAGTAAGGGAAAGGAAGGGGAGAAATCAAGTGCCATCATGGAAGTATTGAATAGAGAAGCAATTAAGACAAGAAGTGCCACTGTTAGAAGAGTATAGAAGATGAAACAGATCAACAAAAATATTCAGAAGATAAATATGATAAAAGCAATGCACAGTATCAGAACAGTTCAGGATCTATCATGCACTATCACAAATAATAAACTGAAAATATCAGCACAAGCAGAAAAGCTTAGAAGATATGTAGATAAATATAAAGGAAAAGTACAAAATAAGTAATTTATTAATGACCTAAAAATGTTTTATAGAGAATTGGGAAACAAAGCAAAAAGAATTGAAACACCACCAAGAAGAAGAAATAGATACATTTTGGAGAAATATCTATGAAGATTCTTTGGAATATAATGAAGATGCTGAATGGACAGAAGAAGTAAAAAAAAAAAATAAGAAGTTCAAATGTACAGGATATGAAATGGGATGAAAGTAACTGACAGAGAGATTGAAACAAAGTTAGATTGAAACAAAGTTAAGAAAAGCTCCTAATTGAAAAACTCCAGGCTCAGATGCAGTCCTTAACTTCTGGCCAAAAGTATTAACATCCTTATGTGAAGATTTAGCCATGAGTAAGAACTATTTATATGCACACCCCAAACATGCACCAACCTGGTTAACAACAGGACAAACAATACTCCTACTTAAGAGTGATCCTGCAAACTATCCTAAAAACTATAGACCAATAACTTGCCTTCCTACTATGTCTAAACTATACACTGGAATTGATGCTGACAGAGTTTATATTCATTTAGAAAAAAACTCAGTCATGGCAATAGAACAAAAGGGTAACTAAAGAAAGTGATATGAAACAAATGATCATTTGTTAAATAAAGTTGTAATGGAGAATTGTAAAAACGGGAAGAATCTAAACATGTCATGGACAGACTACAAAAAAGCATTTGACAGTATTCCACATTGATGGATAAAAGAGTGCTTAAAAATGTATAAGATATACCCTACACCGATTGATTACATTACAGTGACCATAAAACAGTGGCAAACTACTTTGTAGTTAAGCCATGATAAACCACAAATTATTATTCCAGGGATAAAAATTCAAAGTGGGATAATCCAGGGTGACTTTTTCTCACCACTGCTCTTTTATCTTGCCCTTAACCCATTTTAGGTCATGGCTACAATTTGGCTCCCAGAAAACAACAGAGTGTGAAAACTTTTCATCTTCTTATTGTGGATGATTTAAAAGTGCATAGTTCATCAGATGAGGACCTGAAAGCACAACTGCAAGTGGTCAAAATTTTTTCAGATGATATAAGAATGTCATTTGGTCGATAAATGTGCAAAAGCAACCATTAAATCAGAAAAACTGCAGCACCAAGAAAACATCAGTTTGGAAAAGAAATTCAGCAAGAGGGAGTGTATACATATTTGGGAATTGCTGAAGGATCAACAATAAAACATGAACAAATGTGAATAAAATTGAGGAATATTATAGAAGACTAAAATTAATACTGAAAACAGAGCTGACATCTAGGAACAAAGTCTAAGCTATAAACCAATTTGTTCTTCCTGTCCTAACTCACAGTTTTGTAGTGACTGACATTCCCCAAAAGGTGTTGGATCGGTTAGACAGGAAAACAAGAAGGATGCTTCATGCTATCAAATCATTTAGAAAAATCAGTGTATACCAAGACTATATAGTCCCCATTCTGAAGGAGGTGTAGGCCTCCTCGAATTTGATAACATGTATAGATCTGCAATCAAAGGACAGTGTACATATTTGCTGACCTCATGAGACCCAAACATAGTGAAAGTTTTAAAACATGAGGAGAATAAATCAAACATGACTTCCCTGCTTAGTTTAGTAGAAGCTTATTGGTTTCAAGCAGGAATGGAAATTAACCCAGGAGTAGATAACAATCAGGCAGCAACTGAATGTGCCAAAAAACAAAAAAAATAATATAAGGTAAAGGATCAGATGAGAAGGCAAGAAATGTGGAAAATGCATAAATACAAGTGCAAGTACAGAAAACTCTTGGAACAACCTCTTGTTGATCAGGATCGAATGCAGGAATGGTTATGGAGAGTTGAGATTAAATCAAAAGATGAAAGGCTAATACTGGCGGCCCAAGATAGCAGACTATGTAAATGTTGGTTTACAAAGTCTATTGAACAGGTGGGAGAAAGAGACAAATGTAGGTTTGTAAAGCAGAATTGGTAACAGTCACACACCTTGTTGCTGGTTGTGATATACTAAGGGCAGAAGGACAGTATACTGAAAGCCATAATAATTTGGCAAGACTGTTACATTGAAGGTTGTGCAAATATTATAATACTGAACTAGCTGAAAAACACAAAGTATTATAGAAAAGCTTATATCACATAGAATCACCCATTATGAACAGTTCAAAAAATAGATGTGAGAAAAAAAGATATAGTAGTCCATGAAAAGAAGAAAAAAGTAGCATTGATCATTGAAATTGCTACACCTAGTGTCTACAGTGTCTTACTACATCGAGACACAAACTCATCAAATACCAGGATTTGCAGGCAGAAACGAGGGCAGTGTGGAAGAAGGATACCCAGACAGTTACAATAGTAGTAGGAGTAATGGGTCTTATAAAAAAAGAATTTACAAACAATCTTACTTGGATATGTTATTGATACATGTAACTCCATATGAATTGCAGAAGGAGTCATTACTGGGCACATTGTGGGTGCTGAGAAAAACACGTCTGGCTAACATCAAAGATTGGAAGAGTATTAATTTCATGAACTTTAATCATACTTTGACTTAGGAATGGGGTCCATTCCCATCACAGTATTAGAAACCCAAAAGACTTGGAGAAATTAAAAAGGGAGAAGGAAATATTTGGTATTGACATCACTGAACCAAGCAAGACTAAAAAACAATAATGCAGGTGACGTGACATGACCACCCTCAAAACATCTTGGCAATTGATGACGCCACTGTAAATGAAATATACACACACACACATGCCTCAATGCAGCGGTGTACCTGGCTCATCTATCACCCAATGCTGCTCCCCTATCTTGCAGCCCACTCCTTAAGCTCTTTAGTTAAAAGCAAAAAAAAAAAAAAATACCTGGTGCCCCACTCACCAGCTCTTCAGTTGTCATGCACTGAAGTGTCTGTCTGTACCAGCATTCAGAAATGCCAGGACAGAAAGGAATCCAGTAACTGTGTTTCCCGATCATGCCCTCTAACACCTTGTGACTATGGCAGCTGCTTCCTTCATCCCACACTTGTTAAGGTTTTACCTTATAGAACTCTGTAAAGAGGTTGTAACAATATCCTACATGGAGACAAAATCAGGGAAATCCCAAATAGCATCTGAATGATTAAGGATAAATATGATATGATCCGTATTCACATTGACATGACAGCCTAACAAGGTTACACGACTTAGATATGCAGTGTTATAGAACATCGTGGAATTATTGAATATCCTTGCAAACAGCTTGGGGAGCCTCCATCTGCTTTGGGAACTCAATCTATTGTCCCATACAGCATCTAAATATGATGGCAAAATTCTGGTTTGTAATCACAGAATAAAGAGATGGTGTCATTCACAGATGATTCAACACCTGTCAGATTGGAGTGAGATATGGACCACACCACATAGCTTAGTCTCTAATGGGCTTCAACACTTTCCCTGGGGAGTACAAGTACTGCAAAGGATATTTTCCATCCCCGTAATATTTTTTAGACTTCTTCAAATTTCAAGACAAAAGTTAAATGAAAAAAGAATTCACAACTCCCTAAAATGTTTCACATAAACTGCAACAAATAATTTCACTAATTAAGGATTACATAAGGGGAATCCATAATTAGGTCTCATAAAGATATCAGTAATTTCCTTGGTTGTGCTTTGCCTGACATGTTTCTAGAAGATCAAACTGCAACACAATTCAATGGATATTTTTAGAGGTCACCTGCCCAATGTCACAGAGTTGCATTGTACATCTATAGTGACACCTCTGAACAGCTAACAATCCACTGGGCAAGCAGCAAGCAATTCAGCATTGCCAATCACCAGAGGCATGGTTTTGGGAGGTGAGGGTAAACTGGAGAACCTGGAGAAAATTCATATGAATACAGGGAGAACATGCAAACTCCAAACAGAAAGCAACCCAGCTGACAAATGAGCCAGAGAAACTCTTGTCAGGATGAAAGAGCCTTTATTGTTGTTAATATTTACTACCACAGTGTAGAGCCATCTTAGGTATTCACTTCCATGGTAGAACACATGAAAAGATTGACAAAATTAATCATTATGATGCTTGTAGGAGCTAAGCTTAATATGGGTAAGGACTCAGTTTGGGACAATATTCCCATTGTTAGACTGGTATATTATAACACCAAAGAGGCCATTCATCAGGATATGAGAAGCAGGACACTACTGGACATTGACATTGGGAGTACCACTCTAATATTTCTTCTGTAGAATGCATAAGGAGGTGTTTAGACTGGTGACTCAACCACCACAGTTTTCAAACATGATCAAATCAGTGGCCATGCTTACAAACTGTTTTCTGATTACTGTCCAGCATAGCTCTCAACCTTCCATCTCCAAAATGAGGAACACTGTCTTTCATAATGTGGAACAAATGGGCAAAATGTGGAACACGTACTAATGGCTTACTAAATACTTCAACTAGAAGCTCATATGATGGCTAAATGTGATATTTTTACTTATAGAATAGGTCTTTTAATGAAATAATATGTTTCAGTTCTGTTTACCATTGATATCAGTTAAAATATTACTAATATCAAATGTGTGACAGGCCCTTTCAATGTGGAACTTCAAGGAACATGAATCTTTTAAGACCCCAAATGAGGAACGTTCCTCAAAATGAGGTACACTTGAAAGGTTTGCTGTCCAGTAAAAATGGACATTACATGTCTTCTAAGATATCCACAGCAGTTATTGGAACCTTGAGAAAGTCTAATTAAGAAATAAACATATAATGTACAATATTAGGTATTTTTTTGTTAGATATTGCGAAGAAGTTCCAGATTCAGACATGGTAGTCTCACAGAGTGTGAAGTGTTTAAAATGGAGATATAACATATTCTACAATTATTGAAACTGTTAAGAAAAAATTAAGATGAAACTATGGAATTGCAAGCTTCAGATGCTTCATTAGCAAAACTTTGTATGCACTCTAGTTGTAGAACTGTTGATATGGAATACTGAACACGCAGAAATCATCTGGACTCAATTATCTACAAAGGAATTTGAGAATGATGCAAAACTCAGCTTGGATTATGTGGTTTTATCAAATCTTTTAAACAAAATAAAGCTCATGAATTACTTTACTGGCAAGTGTTTCTTACTTATCTTCAAATAATTTCCCTAAGGTTCTTAATTCAGAAGTACATTAATATTTTGTCAACATATCATTCTGGCAGTTACATGTTGACAGCAATGAGAATGATATGAAGTACAATTGTCATACAATCTGATTAAGTACCAGATGCTAAAAATGCATTTTATCCAGAACTGTCATTTTCCAATGGCATTTTTTAATTACAGAATGAAGCTTTAAACATAACATGTCTATTTCTTATGATGAGAGTCAACAAGAATCTGCAATGACCTGTTTTCAAATGCTATAAGGTACTGTGTGACTGCTTACTAAAACACCTTTTTACTTAGTAAATCTTCAAGATTTTTGAACATACATTTATAAAAAAGCTGCTATAGCATATTATCAGAGCACAAAAATGATACACAATTTAATGAGGTTAGCATGTGTCAAAGAAGGGTGTGCGATGACTAGCTAAACATGGCTTAAAGCTGTTTTGATGAAAAGGTAGATCAGTTACAGTATTCAGTGGAAAACGAAACTGCATCCAATAAGATGACAACAGAAAAAATGATGTTTTTAATGGAGGAAAGTTCTTTGCCACTGCACTAAATAACTACTTTTAGACTGTTGCACTGTAAAGAAAATGGCAGTTTCATGCTTTAAGCAGTTTCTGAGTAAACAGGCTGCATATTAGAAAGTAATCTTTTTCAGTAGGAAATGTTCTGTGATGCAGGAGTCAATGAGCAATGATTCAACAAAACATACGTCACTGACAAAAAATGGTAGCTTATCACAGCTTCAAATGTTTGATGCATGCCTTGAATAAAGTTTGTAAAGCATCATCAATTTCAATTTTAGAAGCACGTTGATAAGAAAACCTGCTTAATTAGCCATTAAGATGTGTAGTTATGCAGTGCTTTTTACCCCAGTGCAACCTTCCTCAGGTTAAATGTCTGCAGTTGCTGTTAACATTGCTCTGTCACACTTCGTATATGGTAGCAGTTTTACTTCTGAATATGACAGTGTTAGCAGGGATAGATACTGTATATGAAAATTAAACTACAGCTTGCAAGAAAAAAAAATCAGCACTAATGCATACCATTATGAAATGCAATATCTGTGCAATAATGCATACCATTATGAAATGCAATATCTGTGCAATAAAGCATACCATTATGAAATGCAATATCTGTGCAATAGTTCATGGACAAAATGAGTAATGAGGTTTACTATATATTCTAGCATGTCTCATGCTAGCTTAAATCTGAGGGCATATCTGAAGGGCTTTCCTGGACATTGGACATTGAGGGATGTAAAAAAAAATCCTGTGTGGCTAGCTCTGTTTGTTTTGCTTTGCTTCATATACGTGCAAAAAATGGAACTGATGTGTCTGAGTTAGACCTGATTCACAGGCCATAGACACATATTATTGTTTACAGTGGAACGTTGTTCCACATAACTGCTGTTTAAGTATTTTTTCACTGCAACAATGTTGTTGTTTGTCTTTTGGCTTTTTCCCGGTAAGGGGTCACCACAGCGGAACTCCGGTCCACTAATGATTGGCAGTAGATTTTTATGAAACGCTGAGGTGCCAGCTCGACGCCCAACCTTCAACGAAGGCACGCCCATTTATGCATGCATGTCTTTTGAACGCTACCCAACCGCGGGGAGGACATGCAGACTCCACACAGAAGGCACTCCCAAGCCACGCCAAGAATCGAACGGGAGAACCTCTTGCTGTGAGGTAACAATGCTACCGCCATCAAACTTAAATGAACAAGAAATTTTAGTCAATAGTTGCAAGCCAGAAGCAATTATCTGCTATGGATCACAATGAAATAATTATTTTCTGCCATAGAATAGATGCTAGGGACTAGTACTTTTATTTATGATGAAATGTGTTTCTCCTGCATATTAAAGTTCTCATTAGGAAAGAACACAACGTATGTTTCTTGGCGAGTTACAGGAATTAGAGAAGGATTATTACCAGTGAACTGTGGGAGGAGCTAGAGACTTTTTACTTAAGGGGAAAGTAAACCATTTGAAGGTTTTCTTGCCAGCATTTACTCAAAACAGCTTTTGCCATAAACTAGAATGCTGAGGAAGAAAGGCAAGTTTCTTGTATTGTATTCCTTGTTTGATTGCAACATCTATTTCTGTTCAGCATGTTATTTAAAGTTCCCCTGCCTTGCATATTAAAAACACAGATTAAAAAACAAACAAAAAAAATTATATTTCTTAGTGAGTAATTAGAGTTAGATAATGTTAATTAACTGTGAAGTGTAGGAAAAGCCTGGCAGCAGTATTTTAATTATAGGGAAATAAAATATTTCAATGTTTCCTAAGAAAACTGCTGACATAGACTACTGTGTGGGCTCAAGCTTTTCATCAAGCTCACTTCATCAGCCTCTGCAGTAAAATAGATTACAGTATGGTAAATTCCCCTCAATCTCTTCCTATTGCATTCTTAAAACAAGTGACTTTCTAGCAGTCACAAAATTCCTTCCCATCACTCCTTAATTTGCTCTTGTTAGTAAGTATAAAAGTTTCATTTTGTGAAAGCCCTCCCCATAAACCATTATGTGAATTTTCCATCCCATTGTGTTTCAAGAAGTCAGAATACTGACTACACACATATAACATTGTTATTAATTGATCTGAAAAAATATTACCTGTCATCATAGATTCATAGACGACCTTAGTGCCATTCTTGACCAGCCTCTTAACACTTGATTTTCTGAGACAGTGTACCAAGTGCCTCATGTTTGCTGACAACTCACTTCTAACACATATTGATTAAACCTGTGAGAGATATACTTATTTATCTAAACTGGAGGCCAGTGTCTCCATACCAACCATTGCTGGTATACAGCAACACTGAAAGACTACATTATCAGTGCACTACAGTATCACTCTTACATGTGCTGAAGTAGTAAAGAAATCCCTAGTCATCCTATTAGCTTACTTCAGCCAGGTAGCCAAACTACTAATATCACACCTGCACCCAATGCCTACTATTACACCTGAGCGACAGGTGCACTCGAAGCCTGTACCCTTAACTTCCCATAAGCTTGCAGCACATCTCTAACATGTCTTAACCACTGATGACTTCACTATAAGATACAGACACAACGCTCACCAGGGTGGCAAAGGGCAGAGTGACAGCTTTCTCTGTTTCTAGGTTAAGGGGTATCACTAGAGCCTTTAGGTCCTTACATTGCCATAGACATGCTGTAGTTGCACACATGGGAGTAAGCTACTTGATTGTTACTGCCTTGAAGATATGCTGGGAAATATTTCTGAGCTCCCCTCACATGCTGTTGAAGAAGGTAAAAACTAAGGAACACTTTATTACCTCTGCAATCAAAGAAAACATAGGCCCAAAAATAACTACCTAGCTAAATAAATAATATGGCCAGAAAGCACCACAGAAATCATCCTCAAAACTGAAGACATCCAACAGAAGTTTTCTTCTCCAAAAACAGCACAACCATTTTTCTTCTTCATCTTCCTTCCCACAACACGACAAACAATTTTTTTTGCAAACCAGTTCCAGCTGAAGCAATTCTATATTACCTTGGTCCTGTATAATGCATGACATAACAGCACTAAAGACACAAGTGCATCTTCCAACCAAGCATCGATGTCTTCTGTGCTGCCTCTCTGTAATGTTTTGGTATGAGGCAAACCACAGCACTGCAAATCCCACATACTCCAAAAACAATGATAAAATAATAGTACGGTATGGCGGTTAGCAGCAAATGATTCTTAACAGCACTCGGTTTCCCAATAATTCTCAAAATAAGATACAAAGTTATGACACTAAGGTGGAAAGTCCTCCTTTAACTCAGAAAAACTCCAATGAATTATATCAGGTGGCAAAAAGAGGCAAACAAAGCAGAAAAGAAAACACAACAAAATGAAACATCAGTTTCACAAAGCTTTCTTAGTCTATAACTTTCCAGGTTTTTCTACACATTATGAAAGAAATGAAAACAGCATCCATGGATATCCACAGAAGAAAATGTTTAATGCAAACTATTGATGCACACTGGTTCAAACTCATAGATTACAAATGCAGGTGAGGGAGTTAATTCACATTCAGAAAACAACTCGAAAATGTAGCCTCAAAAAACATTTTAAAATGTGTAAGCCTTGCAGAAAATTAAACCAAAAATCAAGGGAACATACTAGCAAACTTCATTAACTAATGACAGTGTGTACATATACAGCTAATGAAAGCTTTCTGAACAGACATGATAAAATCAGCAAGCAAAAGAAAGTAGTATTGCTGCAATGGAATTCATCCTCAAGACTTGGTGAGTACCTTCATAAGATGAATCCCGTTTTTACAAAATCCCACCAAGATGACACTGAAGTCGGTTAAAAAATAAAAAAGACAGCTGGGTGCACAAGTTCCAGGATAAAAGAGTGCCCAGTCCTGTTAGAAAAGAGGATTAGTAATAGAGAAATTAAAGAAATAGAAACTGAAGTTATGGATTACCTGCAAAGTGAAGGACTAAGTGTAGAAAATCCAACTCTGGTAAAATCACAGCATGATAGGACAATGAGTCCCCAAGTTAAGGAGAAACCAGTGGAATGGAAAGAATCTGATCAGTTACCCTAGGAAGATACTTTGGAGCCTTATGTAGGAAACCAGGACAAAATTTCAGCTGGAGTTGCACGGCAAGGGAAGGAACAGGAAACAGTGGCAACTCTGAGTCAATGTTGTGGTGTGATAAGCCAGTGAGTTCCCATATGAAACAGCAAAAGATGACACAGGTTGAAGAGAATATGTCACAGAAAGTTGCTCTAAAACATTCTGCAGAATGCCTGCAGAAAACAGAGAATAAAGAATGTACTTCAGTTTAGAAGAAAAAGATTTAAGGGAAGAGTTGCTTGATTTAATACAGCTATATATATATATATATATATATATATATATATATATATATATATATATATATGGATTCACTTCATAACATTGAAATATCAAAATACTGAAACTCAAAACACTGAAACCAAAATACTGAAACTTCAAAATCTTGAAAACTCAAAATACTGAAACTCAAAATACTGAAAATACATATTATGTGTAAACTCAGTTTAAACAACATAAATCATAACAATTTCTACCAAATATATGCAGGGGGGCAAGCCCCCCTGCACCCCCTGCTAATTAAATATATCAACTCCAAGATTGCACATAGTGTAGTTAAGTGCAATCTTGGAGTAGATATATATAATTAGCAGGGGGTGTGGGGGGCACAGCCCCCCACGTGGGGGGTGCAGGGGGGCTTGCCCCCTGCATATATTTGGTAGAAATTGCTATGATTTATGTTGTTTAAGCTGAGTTTACGCATAATATGTGCTTTCAGTATTTTGAGTTTCAGTGTTTTGAGTATTCAGTATTTTGAGCTTTCAGTATTTTGGTCTTCAGTATTATGAAGTTTTGTCATTTTCAGTATTTTGAAGTTTCAGTGTTATGAAGTGAATCCATATATATATATATATATATATATATATATATATATATATTAAGATTGAAAGTCAATCAGATCCATAATGATAGAAGTCTAATAAAACAAATGAACATAGTAATCAAGACTATTAACAGAAATTCATGTAATATAACAGAAGTAATTGGAATATATTACTGTGCAGCTAATTTATCACAAAACTACAGGACAATAAGGGAAATGAAAGGAAGAAATCAAATGCCATAATATAAGTATTGAATAGAGAAAACTATAAAGTAATTAAGACAAGAAGTGTCACTGTTAGCAAAGTATAGATGAGGTAGCAGATAAAGAAGATGCTTAGAAAGATAGATGTGATAAAAGCAGCATGTAGTATTAAAACAGACTAAGATCTGTTGTACATTATTGAAAATAACAAACTAAAGATATCAGCACAGGCAGAAAAACTTAGAAGTTATGCAGATAAATATAAATGTAAAGTACAAAATAAGCAATTCATTGATGACCCAAAAAAAGTTTTAAAGAGAATTGGCAAATAAATCAAAAGGAATAGAAACACCTCCAAAAAAGAAGAAATAGTCACATTTTGGAGAAATATCTGTGAAGTCCCTGTGGAACATAACAAAGATGGTGAATGGATAGAAGAGATAAAAGAAACAGTAAGAAGTTCATATGTACACAATATGAAATGGGATGAAGTAATGGCCAGAGAAACTGAAACAAAATTAAGAAAAGCTCCTAACTTTAAAACCCCAGGCCCAGATGCAGTATCCAACTTCTGGCTAAAAAAATATTAACATCTTTACACAAAGATTTAGCCCTAAGAATTACTTGTATGTGCACCCAAACAGACACCAGCCTGGTTAACAGGAAAAGCTATACTTCTCTTTAAGAGTGAACCTGTAAGCTATCTTAAATACTATAGACCAATTAACCTGCCTTCCGAAGAT
Organism: Protopterus annectens; assembly: GCF_019279795.1. Taxonomy (NCBI): domain Eukaryota; kingdom Metazoa; phylum Chordata; order Ceratodontiformes; family Protopteridae; genus Protopterus; species Protopterus annectens. The sequence goes on along the minus strand of NC_056725.1, from coordinate 375,390,484 downwards.
GTATAAACTATATACTTGAACTGATGCTGACAGAGTTTATAGTCATTTAGAAAAAAATCAGCAATAAAACAAAAGGGTAATAAAAGAAAGCCACATGGAATAAAGGATCATTTGCGGTTAAATGAAGTCATAATGGAGAATTATAAAAAGGGAAAGAATCTAAGTATGGCATGGGTAGATTACAAATAATTAGAAAAATATTGCATCACTCATCTATGGACTACAATTAAACTGCTAAAACCACTTTATTTTTTATAAATAAAACTCAAAAAAATGTTGATTAAGAGTTTTTGTCCTAATAGACCATAGGACTTCATCAGACTCTACTTACTATAGTGACTACTCACTTAAATAGAAAAATTAGTCTGTAATTAACCACAAATATCTCAATTCGTAAATCAATATTATATAAAATATAAAAAGACCAAAAAGTCCAAAAAAGAACTAAAATACATCTTAATAGCAACTCATTTTACAATTATAAAATATCAGTTTAAAAGAATCATAACTTACATTCATAAAAAGTATTTAAAAAGATTAAAAAAACACAATCTCAAGTTTAAAAGTGGTCGAAGGGTTATATTCTCATTAATACCTGGGTATTTCTGTGCATGAAGTTTAAGATGGCATTTAATCTCTCCTTCATCCAATTAATTTCTCATATCACCTCCTCTAGGATTACCTTTAGCTTGTTCTAATATTTCAAATTGAAAACTTTTAAAGTGTGGACACTATCTTCAATGTCTATATAGAGCATTATTCCCATTTTGCCTCCTGCTCTGGTACATATTTTCATATATTCTTTTTTTGAGATATCTCTCAGTTTTTCCCACATACGATCCTGGGAAACAGCAAGATGCGCAACACTTTTAAATTAGCAATTCCCACCAATAAAATAATCTCTCAAGTTTGTCCTTTAAATCAGGGCCTGTTTTAAATACAAAAACTGTGTCCTTCCCTACAATTTGATGAAGCTGATGGTTGCCCCTTACAATACTCCAATTTCTCTTAAATTTATTTTTAATATCCTGTGTGTGTGTTGCCCATATTGAATTACTAGAGCTCTTGCACAATCAATACTGGGTTGTTCCTTAATTGTACTAGGTAACACAACTCCTTATAAGGCTTTATATTTCATCCCCCATTGTGACTGTACATCATTTTGTGTATCTTCTACCAGTTTGGGAGGATAGCCATGAGCTAAAAACACATTCCCAACCAAAGTTAATTCACTTATAACATCTTCATATTGGTATGTCATCCTGGCAGCTCATATACACTGTCCTTTAAGAATATTTTTTTTCTGACTGTAAGGATGACAACTAGAAAAATCCAAATAGGTATTGCTAAACGTCGGCTTCCTATACACTCTTGATTTAAAACGATTGTTAGTGCTCTCAAAAAAGTATCCAAATAATTCATACCAAACTTGTTAAAACTGTACGTGAATTTTAAAAATGTGGACGAAGGGTTAAGGGAATTAACAAATTCTAAAATCTAATTTTCCATTCCCTTCCATAAAATAAAAGTATCATCCAAAAATCTCAAGTATAATCTAATGTGTTTATAAAATTCACTACCAAACAAATTTGGACTCCCAGTCTACTAAAACTAGATTTGCATAAATGGGTGTCACTAGAAGCCCCTCATTGCTACACCTTTAGATTGTTTGTAGTATTACCCTTCAAATTATATATAATTAAAGTCAAGTACTAAATACATTAATTCATTAATAATACTTATCTTGTCATTTGAAAAGGTTGTGTACTTAGTTAAACTATTATTAAAGTTTTCCAGACCTTCTTCTTTGGGTATTGAAGTAAAACAAGTCTACTACATCTATGGTTACAAAAATAAGCCCTTCGACTCAAAGGTCATTCTCTAGTCTCCCTAAAAAATCCCATGAATCAATAATAATGTGTTCAACTTTTCTATATATGGGCTTTAACCATCTGTCTATACAAACCCCAATAGGATAAGTTTTAGATCCCCTTCCTGAGACTATTAGTCTAAAAGGTGGTTATGTAAAATTGTTGTGTATTTTAGGGATACCAAACAATGTAGCAACCATAGGTTTTTTACTCTAAGCACATTGCAAGTTTCAAAAGAAATTCTCTGTTCCAGTAAATATTCTTCTAAAAATGAATCTATTCTTTGGTAGCTTATATTAATCTTGTTAACAGAAGCATTTGAATACATTTCTGTCATTTAACAAATCAAACATGGCCTTAGAATAATCCAAAGAGTTAAATAAAGCAATCCCCCTCACTTTTGTCTGGTTTCATAATTCAAATGGAACTATTATTATAAGTTGTTCTAATACCAGTCTCTCTCCTTCACTTAAATTGAAATTATAAAATCTTTTCTTTTTTGAAGTAGTCTCCAATTTGTAAAGATCTCCGATAGTTGCCTTCTGAAATACACTAAGCTCAAAGGGAATATATAAGGTGGATGTGGAGGATTAAGAGGAGATATTTAGCAAACTGAGGAGACAGCTGTGGAGGAATGTGTAGTTACAACCCTCCAATCGGGAGGGTTGTGGGATGATATATTGCAGGATCTGATAAATCAAAGGGAACCAGACCAGAAGGTTTCATGGGGAGATATCATAGAAAAATAATGAAGGAGAAGAAGAAGAGATGCTGGAAGGAAGCAGAGAGAAAAAGAAGACATATGCAGAGACAGAGATGGAGCAAGGAACACAAAGAAAGAAGATGGAGCAAAAAGAAGATTTGTAGTAAGAATACAGAACAACATGGATAATGAATTAAACAGATATGGGGTATGGAACACAATAATTTTACCTTTAGGGACAAAAACACAAGAGGTAAGAGCATTCATTTTAATTAACAAAGAAATATTTAGTGACTTATTTTGAGACTGCACAAGCTGTGGAAAATTTCTGTGTGAATATGAAAAAAATAATGATTGATAATTCTATATATAGTAAAAAAAGCCTTCTGATAAACTAAAAAGAAAATTCATACATGATTTAGAAAGGCCTTTAAAAGAACATTTAAAAATATATCTAAATAAATAATAGACATTTCAAAATTTTATGATAACAGGGGTTATTGGACTGGGGCATGGGATTGTAATGTTATTCTAAAAATGGAAATGGATAAAACTGAACATATTCCAATTGTTATAAATGTGGATGGTAACAGGGGTGTTGTGAAATATTAGGACAACCAAAAACATGTCATTTTTGTGGGTGGTGCAGTGGTGCAGTGGTTAATGTTGTCTCCTCACAGCTAGAGGTTCTCCGGTTTGATTCTTGGCTGGGGTGCCTTCAGTGCAAAGTCTGCATATCCTCCTTGCATATGCATGGGTTTCCTCCAGGTACTCTGGTTTCCTCCCATATTCCAAAGACATGCATCTGGAGCATTTCTCCCTGGACCTCTACTGAAAATAGGCTCTGTCCTATTCAGACTTTCCTAGACAACAAATGTTAATTAAAATAAAAGATGGACATTTAATTAATAATTATGATAAGAAGAAATGTTATATATGTGGTAAAACAGAACATGAAGCAAAAAATGTGAACTTGAATGTTATAAATGTAAAAACAAAATGGGATATTTATGGATGGATTGCAAAGAAAAGGAAGATGAAATAAGTAATACAGACCAGAGTAGAGAGAGAGAGAGAGACAGAAAGAAAGGACTGAAGATGAGATAGAAATAGATAAAAACATGAAAAAAGAGATATATTGAAAAAGTAATGGAGGAGAAGAATTAGAAATAGAATCAGACGTTAGTGATAAAGAAGATAAAAGCTGGAAAATGGTAAAAGGAAAAAAATAATTCTATTGGTAGAAGAGTTAAAGATAGAAAAAGAAAATTTAAAGCTGTTAATATAAAGGAAAAGAGGAAAGGAAAAGGATGAAGCCTTTCTTATAGGATATTAGCATAGGATGATATCTTCTGAACTAGGAATTAGAGAAAGGAATAATTTAAGGATTCTTTCTGTTAATGTTAATAGAGTGAAAATATTACTAGAAGGATATCCATTTTAGAATGGTGTAACCATGGTGGTGCAGCGGTTAGCATTGTCGCCTCACAACAAGAGGTTCTCCAGTTCAATCCTCAGCTGGGGTGCCTTCTGTGTGGAGTCTGCATGTCCTCCCTGTGGTCGCGTGGGTTTTCTCCGGGTGCTCCGGTTTCCTCTCACATCCCAAAGACATGCTGTAGGTGGATTGGACACTCTAAATTGGCCCTAGGTGTGAGTGTGTGCATGTGTGTGCCTTCTGTGGAAGGTTGAATGCCAGGCTGGCAACTCAACACTGTAAAACTCCACTGCCAATCATTTGCAGACAGGTGATCCACTGTGGCGACCCTTAACCGGGAAAAAGCCGAAAGAAGAATAAATAAGATATTGATATAATTATTTTGGAAGATAGAAGGATTTTGTCACAGGAAGAAAGACTACAAATATAGAAATTATGGAATGGGGAAATAATATGGAATATAGGGAATGAACAGTGTTCAGGAATAGCAATTCTATGTAGAAAATTAATAAAAATACTGGATAGTATATTAGTCAAAATGGGAAGAACAACTATTATAGATATAAGATGACAAGAAAAAAATGTACAGAATTATTGTTTTGTATGCATGTATAACTAGTAAAGAAGAAAAGAATTTATTTCAGAAAATATTGGATTTTATGTTTATAAATATGAATATAATAATTAGAGGAAATTGTAACTGTAACCTAAGGGGAAATAAAAAGGAAAGAGGAAAAGATGTTAAAAAAAGATGATGGAAGTAAGAAAATGTGGAAGACTAGCTATATGGAATAAAAAAACATGGACTCACAGGACAGGTACTATAAAAACTGAAGACTATTTGACTATACCACATAGGCGGTAGTCTACTTAACACCAAAAATGTGATAAGAGACCTTGTGACACAGGTGGACAGTAGTCTGTCCTTTGATAATCACATCACCACAGTAGTCAGGAAATCCTCCTATGTGGCACACCTCATCACAAAAGGTTTCTCATCCAGGAAAAAAGAGGTCATTGTTCCCCTCTACTCATCACTCATTAGGCCCATTATAGAGTACAACACCCCTTTTGGTATGTACCTCACAAGACATCTACAACAACTGGAAAGGCTGCAGAAATACCTCACAAAGAGGATTACCGGCCTCAAACAGATGCCCTAAGCAGACTGTCTCAAAAAACTCCCAGCTTTACTCCGTCGCATATCACCTACTCAGAGGCAATATCTGCCTAACATACAAAGCTATGTCAAACCCAGAGCTGTTGGACATGCTCCACTTAAAGAAATCCTGATCCTTTCGAGCTACATGCTCTAGGGACCTAAACATTGTCACCACAATAAACAGAACATGCTGGAGGGATATATTCCTGTCCAAGAGACTTCCCATACTCTGGAACAAACTACCTCTCGATATCAAACAAAGCTCCTCATTAGCACTCTTCAAGAAAAATCTTGATGATTGGATGGGAGATAGGAAATTGACCCTGGGGATCACTTCTGTGGCTCTGCTCAACAGGGGCACAGGAAAATAATTTTCTTGGGTGGCGAAAGCCAGGGTACCGTTTGGCTAGGCTTGTATAGGCCCTAGGGCCAATAGCCTAGTACCTATCTATGAGCCTATAAACCTATGATATCACAGAGAATATGTATAATGGAAGAAAAAATATATTACAACAGGTTTCTCAGATTATGTGACAATATGACTGGAAATATATCATAATAAGGAATATATAAAGATAGGAAAAGACATAAAAAGAATAAAAAAAAAGGAATGAAATAGAAAGCAAGAAAATATCTTAACCAACTATGGAGAGATCATATTACTATGAAAGCCTTTCATGCCAACTGGTCAGAATGGTGGATCACTTTTAAAAGTAAATATAAAGAAGGATATTTATCCTGGAAAAACAAAGAAAGAAAGAAAAACAGGAATATGATAAAATATATAAAGATGCAATGAACAAGGTAAAAAACAACAATATATATTATTATGAAAAAGAGAAAGAGATTTATAAGAAACAAATATGAGAAAATTAAAGAATTATTGTATAAATAAAAGTGGGCGGCCATGGTGGTGCAGTGGTTAGCACTGCCGCCTCACAGCAAGAGGATCTCCAGTTTGATTCTCAGCTGGGGTGCCTTCTGTGCAGAGTCTGCATGTCCTCCCTGTGGTCATGTGGGTTTCCTCTGGGTGCTCCGGTTTCCTCCCACATCCCAAAGACATGCTGTAGGTGGATTGGACACTCTAAATTGTCCCTAGGTATGAGTGTGTGTGTGTGCCTTCTGTGGAAGATTGGGCGCCGGGCTGGCAACTCGACACCATAAAACTCCACTGCCAAACATGAGCGGACAGGTGATCCACTTTGGGGACCCCTAACTGGGAAAAGCCAAAAGAAGAAGAAGAATGTATAAATAAAAGTATTTCTTACAAGGGAGGAAATAAGACATTTTACCTTATTTAAGTAAGATAGTAAAGAATGATAGCAATATAATGATAAAAATGAATGATAAAAAAGGTAATATAAAGAAAATCCTGCAACAAATCATGAAAATTGTTATAAATTATGTAGAAGAGATATTCAGTAAAAAAAAAAGAAACATGGTATAAAAATGGGAAGTAAAAAGATTTTCTGAAGAAAATAACAGGAAACTTGAAAAGAGATTACAGTATATGAATTAGAAAAAGTATTTAAACAACTAAATGTAGAAGCAGCATTAGGCCCAGATGGAATTGGGCTTGAAATGTATAAAACTCTAGAAAAGTATATAAAAAATATTTAATTTATGTATTTAATGAATGGTTAAATGAAAGATTAAAATACAATGAATTATGTAGTGGACTATTAAGATTTATATGGAAAAACAAAGGAAGACAAGATATAAAAATTGGAGACCAATAATTCTAAATAATACAGAGTACAACATATTTTTGAAAACAGTATATGAGATTTGAAAATAAGATGCAATGTATAATGAAGAAAAGTGTTTACAGCCTAAAAGGAAAAGGGTGCAAAGAATTATTAATTATAATAACATAAATCATAGATAATATAAAGAAAAAAGAAAAAAGATATAAAAAATATGGCAGGTGATATTAATAAAGCATTTGACTCAATGCAGCATAAAATATTTTGGAAAATAATATATATGTACAATATTAATAATAAAGTTAAACAAGTATGTATAACTGCTTATAAAAATAATAAAGTAAGTGTTTTAGCTAATCAATGAAAATGTAAAGCAATAAATATGAATAATGTTATAAGACAAGGATATCCTACGGGTAGTATTTTAGTTACTTTGCTTATGAGTACAGTAGTCAGAGAGGTGAACCAGAAAATGAAGAACACAAATTCTATTTTTTATTTAGTTGAATGTTTAAAGGAAAGGGGTCTGATACTTAATAAAGAAAAAGGCAAAGGATTAGGTGATATAATAAAAAAGCAGGTATATAATTTTCTATGAAGGAAGTATCTATTTTTAGGAATAAATTGTGATAAAGAAGATTATAAGAAGGTAAGGGAATCAATAATAAAGGACATAAGACATATTTGTATATTATGGAAAATGTACAGAACAACATATAAGAAAAGGTGTATTTGATTAATTCAGTTATATTGGGAAAGATGGCATATTTGTCCGGTGTTATCTTGATTCATACAGGATATGGAAACATTTTATTAGAAATATGTTTTTAATTTTTATGAGGATCAAGACTAAATTCTGTTAAGAGGGATGCTTTATACAGGATGATTAGGTAGGATAAATACAGTAGTTTATGCTGCTTCATTAAATTTATATAAAGTATTGAAATGGTTAAATGAAAAATGACAAATTAGTGACAGATGTATTATAGTATAAGTATACTTAAGCTTAATGGTGGCACATGGGTTATGGTGACACTGTGGTGCAGTGGTTAATGTTTTTGCCTTATAGCAAGAGGTTCCCCGGTTCAATTCTCGGCTGGAGCACCTTCTGTGTAGAGCCTGCATGTCCTCCCTGTGTTTGTATAGCTTTACTCTGGGTGCTCCAGTTTCCTCTCACATTCCAAAAGCATGCAGTAGGTGGATTAGACACTCTAAATTGGCCATAGGTGTGAGTGTATGTGCAAGTGTGTGGTGCAGAAGAACTACCGTGGCAGGGCTAACCACCCAGAAGTGTAAACTTTGGCTCTCGATGATTGTTACTTTTGAAGTAACACCCTGACTCTATGTGCAAGAAATGGGAAAAGGGGTTATGGGTGGATGGGTATTAAAGTATTAATGGAATTTTGAGAAAACATAAGTAATAAAAAGAACAAACGAATATTTAAATGAATAAATAAAGAATTATCAACAAAAGATAAGAATGTGGAAAATAAAAACTGAAGTAGAAGAAGATAGAAAGGTATGGGATAATAACATTATGAATAAATATTATTGCAGCAATCCATTGGAAAATGTATCAGAAATAAGGATTAAAACAATTAAAGAAAGAAATAAGTGGTGTAGATATAATGTTGAAGTCAAAATTCCTTGTGGTAATAAAGAAATTACCCATTATGGCAAACATGCCTTATAAAAATAAAGATGGTAGAATATGTTTGTACTGTGAAGAAGAAGAAACAACAAAACATGTCTGTTTTAAAATGTGAGAGAGTTAAAAATCATGGAATGCATTATGTATCTAGGAAATTTATTTGGAAATTTAAAAATATAAAATTATGAAGATATAAAAATGGACATGATTGAATATGTATATTATGAAAATGTAGAAAAGAATTTGAAAAAACAGATTTAGATAAGAAATATTTTATGTTATTTAGGTGATCTGGAATGAAAGAATTAATGAAATTATGTTTAACAGAAAATGGGTCACTCTAGTTACTGCATATGCCTGGTCAGGTACATACCAAAGCGAGCACTGTAATCTATAATTCATTAATGCAGAGTACAGTGGGATACTGTCCCTTTGGACCTAGTTGCCATGCCCTTACTTATAAGGTTACTTTCTATGTGCTTACTGAGATTTCTGATATCTGCAAACTAGATTTTTGCAGAGTAGTATATAGACTTGAATCGACTGCATTTGTATTACTTTATTTTGCTGCAACATATTTGCTGATCTTGTTACATGAATGTATTATTGGGTTATTACAGAATACATTATTTTTCATCACAAATGTCTGACTCATTCTACCTCCACTGCTTCCTTACCACTGCATAGCTCATGTTAGGATCTTCCTCCACATGCCTACATGACCGCACATCTTTTAAATGACCTTCCGCATTATTGGCTGTTGTATCATCTCTGTATTAGCATCCTTTCAGAGACATGTTTGGGGCATCATGTCATAGTTTCACATAAACAGGATATGAATCTTAATAAAGAACACATGGCTGTGGATATATGTACCACAAGTATTACTGTTCATTACATGGATCTTATCTCTTATTGAAGCTGTTATGGTATGTCATCTGTTTACTTATTCCACTGCCTGGCTGTCTGTCTCACATGTAGCTATCCATCCTGTGAATGCCCATCCACCATAAGAGAGTTATCAGTGTGTCCTTAAGGCTGATGTTCTGCTGTTTGATGCCTGCCACCTGACAAGCACTGCACCTGGTACACTGATTTTCTTTCTTTGGTCATGGTATCTGCCTCTTGTATATCCACATGCATGCTAGGTTGTCGCATGCTATTCATGACAATATATGGAGTCTGCTTTAGGATATCCAGACTGCTGAACAGCTTTTCTCATTCCTGTCATCTACACTAAACAGTTGGATATATGGGTCATATTTCCATCTCTAAACAGCTTAGTGTTATAACCTTTTCCATCGGGCACCGAGGATGCAGTTACCTATATAGTGCTTGTACTTATGAACAGTGCTATATTGTTAGATGTTACCTGCATCTGTTGTATGTGTTTTATTTGCTTCTTGCATTTCACTGTGTGTTTTGGCATATTCTATCAACATTCTGTGGTGAACACCTCACAGTACAATTTGTTTGCCATTCTCTGCTTATGTAAGGGCTTTTGTGTATATGTTATGCATATATCTGTATAAATTGTACGCTCTGTAGTAGGTACTGTTAGGATTTTTTTTTAATTTTCTTTGTCATTATACTGATACAACATATTTTTATTAATTATTGCTGTTATCTTTTTGATGGGCCACGGTGTTGCAGCGGTTAGCATTGCCACCTCACAACAAGAGGTTCTCCTATTCAATTCTTGGCTGGAGCACCTTCTGTGTGGAGTCTGCATGTCCTCCACACAGTCATATGACATTTAAAGGCATGCAGGTAGGTGCATATGTGAATGGGTGTGCCTTCTTTGAAGGTTAAGTGTTGTCTGGCAACTCAGCACTGTAAAATCCACTGCCAGTCATTAGCAGACCGGAGTTCCGCTGTGGCACCCCCCCCCCCAACCAGGAAAAGCTGAAAGACAAAAAAAAATTGTTATCATCTTTTTAATTTTTTGATACTCTAGAAATAATGTGATTTTTTTGAGATGGTACATTAAATAATGGTTGTGGTGTTAAGTCTTAGTTATGCTTGCAGCTACAAAAATGGTTTGTAGTGTTTGCTTACTACAGTCATGCCTTTTTTGTTTTTCCAGGCTTTTTATATCATATATATGAAAAGTGGTTTGAATTAGTCAGGGCAGCTGCCCTGACTAATTCAAACCACTTTTCATATATTATTGTTATACTTCTTTTTCAAGTTATCAATGCCATCTGGCACTTTTATGCCAACGTAATTATTGAGATCATTCAGATTAGGTATTTTATGCCTATTGCATGTTACCACAGAACTGTCCCTTTTGAGTTTCTGTTACATGACACTGCATCATCATCTTATAATTTGACCCTCTATATAAATATATATATATATATATATATATATATATATATATATATATATATATATATTAAACCATGGGAAATGTCACAACATTAAATTATCATGTATTAAGTTTTTAGATTTGCTATGAAGTTCTTTTAACTCCTAAAAGGATTTCAGCCACACACTTCTCAGACATCTTGCACCCATAACTGTGTAAATATCTGAAAATTCTTTGGTGATAAAAATAACTGACACACCTACATTTGGTGTAACGTTTCTTCAAAGTCTGCAATATCTGTCGATTTGAAATATCGTAGGTGCTAAATTTAGTGATCTGCCATTTTCTTGCGCTTGCCTAAACTAAACTTCTGTCACTGGCATCCCTAGGATTCTAGGAACTTGCTGCATATTTTTGCAGTGCCAGAAATTTCAGATTTTCTGTATAATTCTACAGCCTTGATTAAAATGCTCATCCGTTTTACTTACCCCCTCCTTTACATTCAGAACTGCTCAGTGACTTTCATGGAATGTAATTAGTTTAATCACATACTATGATAATTATAATGACTGAGCTGAAATCTGTGAGTGATGAATACACACTTCCAAAAAATATTACAAGTCAAAAAAAATTAAAATGTTAACAGCAAAATACAGATCTTTAGCAAATGCTGCTCCATAATGTTGCTCTAAAAGGTAGACTTTTGCTAAAATTCAGAATACATTTTTTGCAGCAAGGCACCTGACTAGATATCATATATCATGCAACAGTTATGTTATATGCAGCCTTTTCCCAGCGCTTTTCAGTAATTAAAGACTAGCACAGCCATAATCAAAAAAGCATCCTCTAGGAGAGTTAGAAGACTCTTTCTAAAATTAATTTAATAAACAATGTTCTGTTAATCATGACAAAGGTGTTTCCAAGAGTAATGGTTGACCTTTTGCTTAAGGTCATTCACTCGAAGTTGATTACAGTTGATTACAGTAATTTACAAAGCAATACATGTGCCTGCTTCTGGGTCATTCTACAACATTTATTTGAATATATTGACTCAGTAGTATTACCTGGTTCATCAGAGATTTCTGTGTCTCTTTAGCAGATACCTGGGATAACAGCACAGTTCTAAGCTTGATCAGGATTTCACATTACACAATGGTGGGTGACATGACTCAGTCACCACTATACTATACTGTACTACCCCATATTATACTATACTATACTACACTATACTATATTATACTATACTATACTATACTGTACTACCCCATATTATACTATACTACACTATACTATATTATACTATACTATACTGCACTGTACTACACTATTCTATGCTATACTACACTATACTACCCTAAACTACATTATACTATACTGGACTGTACTATATTATAGTACACCTTGCTATATTATACTGCATTATATTACAGTGTACTGTATTAACTGCATGCAGTCAGTAGAAGGGCAAGTTAGTTCTTTCAGTGAGATGTCATACTGGTGTCTGGAGGTATGTTTTGCTGAACTGTACAGAACTAGGACAGCATACATGAGGTAGACAGTGGTCTGTACAGACTGCTCAGGATGGAGTACCATTATGCAGTTTTTTGGTACTTAAACTGCCAACACAGATTAAAACAAGAATATACTGTCATCCTTTGACATATTACAACTAGAATACTTTTGGAAACCTATCATGCCATATTCTGTTATTATTTATTTAGTTGTGTTTGCATTGTTTATTTTTTTTATTTTACATTTGTTGACCGGGCTAGTCCAACTGGATATATGTCCATTTTCAGTAGAGGCCCGGGGAGAAAAGCTCCACTAGTTGTACACTTTCACAAAAAGGCATAAAAGGTTACATGAGAAACATAGCAAGTAAAACAGATAAAAAATAAATTTGTAAATTTTTTTTTTTTTTTTTTTTTTTTATGTTAACAAGGGTAATGGTAGAGAAAAGAGTTAGCATTAGTCTGGATTAGTGCAGGAGCAAAGCCAGTGTTTATTGAGATAAATTTTTAGTTGGTATTTGAAAAGTTGGAAAGAGGTTAAAGAAGTGATATCAGAGGGTAGTTTATTCCATGTTTTTCCAACAGAGTTGGAGAATAAACTGTCACTTGCATTATTGTTAGGTTTGGTAATATTAATCAGAAGTTTATTAGAAGAACATAGTTGTTTCAGGTTGTTGTATGGAGAAATAAGGCTAGAAAGTATTGGTGTGTTGGTTGGCTGATATAGAATCTTATAAGCAATTAAGATCTGTTGAAGTACAAGTTGGTTAGGAAGTTCCATCCAGCCTAGTTCTTTTAGGTTCAAGCAGTGATGAGTTCGAAAAGGAGATCCAGCAGCGAATCGAGCTATGTTGTGATAGGATTTTCTAGTTTCTTCATGTTGTTTTTGGAAAGATTAGTGTAAATGGGGGAAGCATAGAGAAGAGTGGAGATTAGGTGAGATCTAGCAATGGTGGACCTTGCTGTAGGTGTTAGGAAAGGTTTGATTCTGTAAAGGGATCCTATTTTTTTATTAACTAATTTTATGGTGTTATTGATGTGAGAGTCGAAGTTGAGGTTATTATCAATAGTTATTCTTAATAGTTTTGTGGTCAAGTCAGGAGAGATGAGTGTTCCGTCAGTGGACGTAAG
>NC_056725.1:375356848-375376503 GCF_019279795.1 Protopterus annectens | reverse complement strand
GAGAAGAGCGGTAGAGACAAGAGAGCAGAGTGTGGATGAAGACAATCAGCAAAGTAGGAAAATCCAGCAGGTAAGTCTAGGAGTGTGAGAGGTTAGCCACAGGTTTGAGCACTAATAGCAAGATGGACAGGATATTAAAGGAAGCGAGAGTATTAGGAAATGGCCAGTGCAAGGATGGAAGGAATATAGAGAGTCTGAGAAAGCTAGGAGCAGAGAAAGGCAAGCTGAAGAACAATGTAGATAAGGTAAGGAGTTCTAGCAGTAAGGGATGAAGTATTAAGTAATAAACTACGTTTAAGACAACACCAAAGGGTCAGATACTATGTAGCTAGAGGGAGATGCCCAGTTACAGACTGATATTAAGAGTGAAAAAAGAGAGAATAAGGGGGTTAGAAGTAGTATTTGAAACAATGCTAGATAGAGAAGAAAGGCTTTTGAGAAGGGTATGGCTGCTGGCAAACCTGTCTGGGAGGCTTAGGTATCTAAACATGGATCATTTCAGCCATTAGTTAACAGTTTGTGTGTACCAATATCAATACATACTTTCTCTGTCTTTCAGAAACAAATTGTCTCTTTGGGAGCTGTTAGAGGTTTTCTTTACTTTTCCCTATAATATATTGGTGTCCAGATGGGAAATAGCAGGTATTTGGTGCAGGGACAGACTGCAACACAGGTTGAGTATTTCTCTGTCTTTCAGAAACAAATTGTCTCTTTGGGAGCTGTTAGAGGTTCATTGTCTGTTATTTACGTTTTTATTTTCATACCTATGTACCTGTTAATCATCCCACTAGGTACATAGGAGATGTAACCTTGTAGAGGGGAGAAATTATATATTTTTAATTCATTTATTTATGTATACATTTGTTAACTGGGTGTGTAAACTGGTCTTTAGTCTTTACTTTTCACCTATAATCCACCCCACAAGGGTAAAGGGAACTACAATAAGCATATAACAGTTTTACTGTAGACAATCTGCCAGAATGTTTTTTTTTTTGGGGGGGGGGGGGGGGGCTGGTATATATATATATATATATATATATATATATATATATATATATATATATATATCTATGGAAAATCCATACTGATACTGGAAAACCATGCAACCTCCACATAAATGGTTACTAGTGGTTAGGATTCAACCTCAGACTCTGGAACTGTGAGGCAGAGATTTGTCCTTTAAGGACAAGGGTAAATTCATTAGATGCAGAAGTGATTTAGTGTGCCCAATCAACCAACATATGTTAGGGACATGAGAAGAAACTGGAATACCCTAACTCACATTGACAGGGGGAGAACATGTGAAACTCCACACAGTGTCCAAAGGTGAAGACTGAACCCTGGACCCTGGACCCCAGAGTTATAAATCAGAAAACTTACGTTTTGGCAACTATAACATTCATAGGAGTAATGAAAACAGCAGTAATATGCCAGATTGAAGCATATGGTGTAGCACAAAATGTAAATGTGCTACTTCATCAGATGGTTATATTTACTACTAACTCTAATGAATGCATTTAAACTCTCTCTTTCTCTCTCTCTAAATGACCATTGCATAAAGTGCTCACAAAAGCAATTTGGAAGTGTACTTTAAAGAGAAGTGGCAAGGAAAAACCTAAAGGATCTTGGGCCAAAGTTTTGATACTGTTAGAATGTATATGGTAGAAGAACAGAAGCAAAACTACAGGGACTTCATTATTTCAGACTGTGCACCAGACCAACCTGCAGTCTCAAAGACTAGTTGATTCATGAGACAGAATTAAACCAGCAGTATCTGCAAATTTAATGAAATTCAGGCTAAACTCTAAAGCATTGCACAATAACATGTTCTCCACCTGCAGTCAGATACATTTGGCTCTTGATAAAGTGTGTGCAACTTCAAACAGAAAAACAAACTGTCTTCTATTCGTCCCCAATCCTCTGAACAAAACGTAGATTAGACACAGTTTACAATTGCAATCATTTATTAAATAAAATCTTAAGACACCTTAGCATAACTTTGCACACAATTATCAAGAATACAATTAGCAAAAACATAATTAAAACCTCAATAACTAATTCAGTTAAAACTTTATTTACATTGAAACAGACCTAATCAGCAGAGTGACCCAATCCGTTCACTTGCAAATCTTCCAACCTAGGCAGCATAACAGTGATCCCCTTACCCCAAAACTAAATGAAAAAGGGGAGGAAAGGGGCTACCTCCAAATAAAAGTATTACACCTCTGCCTACACATCTTGAAACAAGGGGGGGGGTTCACAGCTGCCATTAATAAAAGACTGAACCTAGCTCCAGCTTTACCTTATATCACCTCTTATTATCCCTTCCTATCCCCCTAACTTCCCCATACATTACCTCACTTCCTTCACTAAATTACAAGCCAAAAAGATCTACCTCTCAACTACAAAACCTCTGCCCTCTTACCCTCTAGGCCTTCGATCACTCCTCCCACTTGTTTGTCAGGGCATCTAGGACAAATATGTCTGCCTGGCAAACTACATTCAGTGCAGCATAACTCAGTTCTATCTGCTTTGCTATTAAGAATTATTGAGTTAGTAGGGGGAACCATTAACAAAGAAGTCCATTCTTGGCAGGCTCCCTTTCTGTGACACACCCCATCCTGTTTTACACTTTCAGCTCATGCTGCAGCAGTGCACTGAGATATATGCAATGAGATCCATCTCGGTATTGGCACCTTCACAGATGGAAACTATAAACATACATAACTGGCTTCACCTCACAGCCTCGGGCTAAAAAGTTCTGCTTTGATTTCTAACAGGTCAAGGATAAATTAACTGAAATGAAGTAACTCTGCAGGGACTCTTTCTCTTTCCCTAAAGATTTGTGGTGTGAATCCCTTGCAGAACACTAAAGCACTGTGCTGTTTATATTTTATAAAATATTTTTTTTCAAATTTTGGAGCCACATATTGTTTATAAAAATGGAAAGCAAGAGAAAAGCAAGTGTCATGTTGCATGAAAGCTCATTGTATATCAATGATAAATCAAACAAAACCTCATAAATCTCATTCTATATCTGAAGAGAAGGACACACATAAATTGGCCACCATGCGAATATTGCTCTGAATAATAGCTGTGAAGCCAAATCTCAGGAGACAAGTCTATAGAGATATATTTATGCTTTCAGATCAGCATTTCAGATCTTTAATCAAAAGTTTTCAATAAATCACAGAATTGTGTCCGCCTCTTCCCTATGGCCTATGACTGTGAAACTATGATTACTATATTTGACAACAAATGTCTGTCCCACTGGTGATTAAAACCATGCTGTAGAATGCAGATGTCATAGCCCTTTAGTGTTTCAGTAAGTATACTAAGAAAAAGAAGAGCTTGTAGCTGGAAATTATCTACTTAAAATCAGCTTAATGAAATTAATAAATGTTAGCCTTGTACCAGGTCCTAATTTTCCAAGCAAATAATGTTGCGGGGATTCCTTGGCAAAGTGCATCACTGGTTCAAATGGCACAGTATAGTCCATGCCAGTATTACAAATAAGTTTCAGCACTATTTGCATACAATTTCGTCTAATGCTGACGTGAGCACCTCTGTTAAGTGTCAGTACGGCCCATCATGGTTTTCATAAGGAGGGTAGAAAAGTAAAGAGACATGCTTAGTCACAATAGTCTTACAAGTTGTATTACTATTCTGTCTAGCTTACGGATCTCTATATTGGGTGGCTATTGACCAGTAACAGTTAATTTCCTAATTCAGTTTGCTTCACTTCTTGTTAACAAGGTACATCTCATTAAACCCAAGCATCTTTGACTTACCTGCAGTAAGAACCTTACAAGATATGATTTACTAGGTAATCTTTACAGGGGTGTCACACTCCATCCCTACTCATTCTGCAATGATTAGTCAAGCTGAGTCATTCCCATAAAGCATGTTCCCTGACAAGAAGGATGTGAGAAACAAAACTAGGCATGTGGGATGGGGGCGGTGATAAATATTATTGTTGTCAGCCATTAAGTTTGCTGCCCCTACACATTGCTTTAATTCAATCATCTTTAAAAATGGCAGTGTTAGTGCATGCTTTCCTTTGAAGAGTGTTTGCTTTTATGCAGTCATAAGTAGCATACAATAGGAAAGGAGGAACATCGCTATTGCAATCGTAATTTTAATAAAACAATAACTTAAATCAAAATATTAATTCCATTTATCATGTTGACACAACATATCTGAGTTCCAAACTGTTAAAGATAACACCAACAAGGTAGTATCTGTAGTCAGTCTGTATTTCTATTTCTTTTTAGCAATTGCCATGTTTATTGTTATAATACAGGAACCCTGGGTGAACCTTGTGGACATATACATCAAAGAATCATTACAAGATATCAGCTGACCAGACATTAACTAGGTTTTATATATATATATATATATATATATATGTGTATATATATGTGTATATATATATATATATATATATATATATATATGTATATATATATATATATATATATATATATATATATATATATATAGTATATATGTATACAGATAGATAGATATATGGGTCTACTTCACATGACTGAAAGCTGAAAATACTGAAATTCATTTGACCGACTTTTATAATACCGAAAGCTTACAATGCTGAATTGGAAAGCACAAAATGTTAAGCCATAAACATAACGTGTGCTTCCTTTCACCTGTGAATTGGTTAACATAACAAAAAATGCACAGATCCATGAATACCAAACATTTAATCACAAATAACATTAACATTCACAAAACCTAGGTTTACAATACCAAATAAACCATGCAAATATAACCAACAATTCATCTCACCAAATGAAAACTATAAAAGAAAAAAATGCACACTTACAAAACCAATGGCTAACTCTTTCCAAAATTAAAAACTAGTTACTTACCTTATTAACAGATACCGGATGATATAAAACCAAACTAGGTGGGGGGCTATGACCCCCCCCACACCCCCAAACTATATATACTAACTCCAGAATGACACTACAGTGGGGAAAAGGGCATATACCCTTTACTTACCTTAAAATACTGTACACACTGCCATTTGGTATTTTACAATTCAGCATTGTAACCTTTCATTATTCTGAAAGTCATTCAAATAAGTTTTCAGTATTTTGAACATTCAGGATTGTGGACTCAGTCAAATGAATTTCAATAGTTTGAGTTTTCAGTCATGTGAAGTGGACCCATATATACATAAATATATATCGGGCAATATTTACACGTCAATAATTGTATCCAAAACACACATCTCAAGCTAGGTCTCCTCTATAGAAACAAAAAATATCTTACCAAAACAGCAAAACTAACCCTTGCAAATACCTACCTATTACCCACTTTACTTCATAGCTCCTAAATTCTCACCAGCCTCAACACTGGACTACTAAACAAGTTAGAAACAACTTACAACAGGATTGCCAGATTTGCTGCCCAAAATTCTTACAAATCCCATCACTGTGTCTCACTAAAAGAACTAAATTGACTAGAATTACCTAACCTGCTTCGGTATAATGCATTTCTGAGTATTCATTCCATTCTCTACAAACCCTCTTTCTGTCCAACTATTTCATCTCTAATCTTTCATTACCGACCCACTAGATTACTCCGCAGTTCTGAACAAGGCCTAGAAAAATCTACAAACCAAGGACCAAAATGGGTCACCAAGTCTATAGCTTTAACCCTTCCAAGGCCTGTAATAGCCTACCACTAGATATAAGATCCCTTGAACATCCCAATCAATTCAAAACCGCTACAAAAAAGTACCTTCATGAAAAATGGACTTGCCAATGTAATTATCCTCCGTAAACACTCCCTTATAACCTTCTACTTCTCTTCTCTCTTCCTTCCCTTCAATAAACAAACTTACTACTTTATCTTCTCCTCTTGGTACATCACTGTACAAACATAACTAGTAAAATATTTCATCTATGTAACTATTGCACTATTATGTATGTAATATGTAATTATGAATGTATCCCTCTGATGAATGTATTTCTATGTATTTCACTTGCCACAGTTTAATGTATGACACTGTAATGCAATAATGTGAGGTACTGATGAATGTAATGTGTGGCACTGTAATGCAGTAATATGTGGTACTGATGAATGTATTTCTATATGATTTAATATGCAAAATTTCTATTTTCTGTTGGAGATTTTCTCCTTGGGCCACTGCTGAAAATGGGCATTTGTAGCCCAGTCGGACAAACCCGGTCAACAAATATAAAATAAATAAATAAATACACATAAATATATATTTTCAGCCTCCTTTGTAGAACATTTTTTTCAGTCAATCTGTGAATTGCCTGACTCTTTTTGCCCATTCACAGTTTCATGACCATTGACTTAGTGTGGGAATGTGTGGCAGTGGGGCTTTAGGAAGTTTCCTTTTTCTCCCACTGCTGTGCAACTTTTGGGCAATGGAGAGGCAAGTGTCTTGCCTTTTGTTTTTAATGTACATTCAGCTGAATATGCTTTCAGTAAAACTGGTCAACTTTTTGAATGTTGGCAATAGCCTTTTTTGACTATTGCTAGTAAATATATATATATATATATATATATATATATATATATATATATGTGTGTGTGTGTGTGTGTGTGTGTGTGTGTGTGTGTGTCACCTTCATTTGCCCGACAGAAATTTCAGGCAGCCCATTTGCCTGACAGTTGATATGCCTGACAGTTCATTTGCCCGACAATTGGAAAAAGGCAAGTAAAATTTTTTAACCTTTTCCCCACTGTAGTGTGATCTTAGAGATAGAATATATAGTTGGGGGGATGTAGGAGGCACAGAACATTGGGGGGTGTTGGTGGGTGAAGCCCCCCACGTAGTTTGGTTTTATAGTGCATAGTTTGCTTTTTTATTGTTCACTAAAACCAACGTAGGTCACCCCCCCAATGTGGGGGGCTGTGCCCCCACCCCTCCAACTATCTATTCTAACTCCAGGATCGCACTACAGTGGGGAGAAGGAGAAAAACCATTTACTTGCCTTTTTCCAATTGTCGGGCAAATGAACTGTCGGGCAAATGAACTGTCAGGCAAGTGGGCTGCCTGAAATGTCTGTCGGGCAAATGACCTGTCAGGAAAATGGGCTGCCTGAAATGTCTGTTGGGCAAATGAACAGTCGGGCAAATGAAGGTGATCCATACATATGTGTATATATATATATATATATATATATATATATATATATATAGTGGATATAAAAAGTGTACACACCCCTGTTAAAATGCCAGGTTTTTGTGATTAAGAAAATGAGACCACAATAAATCATTTCAAAACTTTTCCCACCTTTAATGTGACCTATATCCTATATTATTCAATTGAAAAACAAGCAAATCTGTTAGGGGTAAAAATATAAAAACTAAAAAAAGTACAATAAGCTGGTTGCATAAGAGTGCACACCCTTAAACTAAGCATCTATATCACTTCATCGAGTATGTCAATATCGAATGGTTACATCATCGAATATTCACAAACTCGAAGACTGTATTGCAGGGGGCTGCACCCCCCCCCCACTAAATATATATTCCTACTCCGAGATTGCACTACAGTGAGGAAAGTGCAAAAATCCCAATCTTCACTGTACCACAAAAAAAATTCACAAACTTCGAGTACTTGAATATTCGATGATGTGAGCATTCGATATTCACATACTAGATTAAGTGATATAGACCCTAAAATAATACTTTTTTGTGTGTGCACACCCTTAAACTAATACTTTGTTGAAGCACCTTTTGATTTAATTACAGCATTCAGTCTTCTTGAGTAAGAGTCTATCAGCATGGCACATCTTGACTTGGTAATATTTGCCCATTCTTCCTTGCAAAAGTACTCCAAATCTGTCAGATTGTTGAGGGCATCTCTTGTGCACAGCCCACTTCAGGTGACCCCACAGATTTTCTATTGTATTTAGGTCTTGGCTCTGGCTGGGCCATTCCAAAACTTTAATTTTCTTCCGATGAAGACATTCTTTTGTTGATTTGGATGTATGCTTGGGGTCATTGTCATGTTGAAAGGTGAAATTCCTCTTCATCTTCAGCTTTCTAGCAGATGCCTGAAGGTTTTGGGCCAAAAGTGACTGGTATTTGGATCTGTTCATAATTCCCTCCACCTAGATTAAAGCCCCAGTTCCAGCTGAAGAAAAGCAACCCCAAAGCATGATACTGCCACCACCATGCTTCACTGTGGGGATGGTGTTCTTTTGGTGATGTTAAGTGCTGTTTTTGCACCAAACATACCTGAACATGCAATGCTGGCCCACAGTAAAGTTATACATTGACTGGATTAGTACTGGAGTGAAAAATGTTCATTATTCTGTCTGGGCTTCTTGGTAAGGGGGAAGCTTCACCCGTATTTGGGACTATATAATACAGGAAGTGCATGGTGGGATGCCAGACTGCTTGCAGTACTGAGGTGCATTTATAGATGGATCTGTACTTTGGACTTCATTACTCAGTGGGAGAGCCTAAGGCCATGCACTTGTGTAGGATGATGTTCATTGAACCATTACTTAAACTCCTGTGGGAATGGCTCCTAGTGTTCTGTTTTCAAAAACAGATTTAATTCTCTGGTGGGCTAGTGGATCCACAAGTCCATCCTTGTCTTGGACAGGGAGAATGCAGGTATGTTAACTGTGTCACCCTACAGGTGGAGCTCCTTTGTACCCGAGTCTCAGGGCCATGCTTCTCCTCCAATGTTAGACCAGGCTTGCTGCTAGCAGTACCAGGTTTGACATACAGGTGGAGCTCCTGTGTACCCGAGTCTCAGGGCCATGCTTCTCCTCCAATGTTAGACCAGGCTTGCTGCTAGCAGTACGTTTGGGCTATAATCAGAACAAGTAATGATACTCAATAAAGAATGTAATAAAATATCAGTACCTTCTCCTGGTATGGAGTGACACCTCTTCAATACCTTGAAGTATAGAACTGCTTACTGTTTTCTCCCTTATATCATCATCAGAAAGTGCAACTTGATGACACAGAATCAGAAATTAATTGCACAGTTCCTCAGTGTACAGTACATAAAACTGTAAGGTTTTTAAACTTAATAAATGTTGCTCCTTTGATATAACTAAAGTTAAAACTCTATATTTTAGAATCAGAAAACCCATTTTAAATGATGGTAACACAACTATAGAAAAAAGTGATACAATTTTTTGTATTTGATCTTTAAGATCCAACCTGATACTTTACCTTTTATAGCAATTTTTACTAATGTTTATGATCAACAATATTTCCATACAAATTCTTTTCTGGGGGTATGGACAGCAAGCCATACACAAGTGTTTCATATACTAAAATGTAACTACATTTTCTGCTCTTAATATTTATACTCTGTAATGGCAATGTTGAATTTTGAAAATTGGGTACAGGAACTGTGAACTGTTGGAATAAAAACTGGGATAAAAATCCACCTTTTACTTAAGGATGGTTTACATTCAAATAGAGTTATTGAAATATGTTCCTGAGAAGTTTTTTTTAAGTTACTAACTTATTGCAGATGTCATAACATGGTCATAAGTGGTCTGAAATGGCTTTTCAGCATTAAAATTCTGTCATGCAAAGGTTTGCAGATATCCATAAAAGTTAATACATACATACATAGTGGGCTTCTGCTCTGATCACAGCAGACCATTTTCAGGCTCAGTCTGGGATAATAGCAATTAAAAGAGGAATGAAAACATATTAAATATTAGAACATAATTTTGATTTGTTACAGTAGGCTTTAATAGATAATATATACAGAAACAGTTGGTGAGAAAATATTAAACTTTTGAACATACTATTTGTGGAAAGATAAGATAGTGACATAAAGACTTTATACAATATTTATAAACCAAGTCAAAACAAATATTTACTGTGGTTAATAATTTTATGTTGTGAAAACTGCAGTCTTGCATTTTTGTGGTTCTTGAGTCCAGACTCATAACAGGAAAAAAGAGGGGGGGAGGGGTGAACAATCACGTGAGTAAATGTCTATAGACTAAAGGCCAAATAGAGATAGGCATGTCATGGAAGCTCTGCAAGAGGTTAGTGATGTGGCCTGCGGGGAACCATGCTCATTGTGATTGCTTGGGAAGATGTGTGTGAACATTTGTTGCAAGATGTTATGTCCTAGACACAACTGGTATAATGGTGAAAGTCTTGCCATCCCATATATAAGGTACAAGATTTGTCCTGACCAATTCCTATGTGGAGTTTGCATGTTCTCTGTGAGGTTCGCCCCCACTTCCCAAAAACATGCAGAGTGTTTCCACCTCAAAGTAACACAATAATTGAGTATGAGGTAGCAGCACAAACTCTTGATGGGGCCTACTGGATGAAGAATTGTAGAAACCAACTATTTTGAGCATCAACTGTGGTGAGCAGTATCCACTAAACTGGAGAACATGGATGACAGCCTGCACATCATGTTAGAGATAGCTACTCGAAGTGGTAAAAATGGACTACAAGTTATTTTGTCACAATGACAAAAAATGGTGATAAGTGGTTTGTGAACTCAACTTACACCAGGGACCCATGGTAATGGTGGATGGGTCTATGTGCCTCTGTTGGACAATGTGTGGCACCATAAAGGCCAGCAGCCCTGTGTCAATAAGCTACTGGCCAGCTAGTGTCCAGGTGCCCATCTTAAGTTACCTGGAATATCTCTGTTGAGCAAAAACTGCATGTAAAACCAATCAACCTGCCAAAATGAACTAAGGATTGCTTCGCTCAGTATAGGTTCATGGACAAGATGCACCTTGGGGGTGGGTGACAGGAGACTGGATATTCTCTGTATCCAGAGATGTGAAGGAAGGGTAGTGCAACAAAGCCACTTGACTTGGGAATCCAGAGTCTACTACTTAGGGAAGCACATACTGGAAATGGTGTGGAAGATGGGATTAAGGAAAGGCTTCAGAAGCCACTGAGGGATGTCATCCATATGAGCGACAAAAGAATGACAGTCAGAATCCAGTAAGGAAATGTCATTATTCATAATCTCAGCCTATGCCCACCAGCAGGGTTGTGATAGAAAGAAAAAGCATGTATTTAGGCAGCAGTTGCATGACCTGCTGGATAAAGCAGGAAAACATAAGGTGGTGCCAATAAATGGGGACCTGGATGAATATATCAGGACAGACAAAACAGGATATGAGGACTGCCTGTATCCACATGGCTGGGGCACCAGGAGTAACGTAGGAGAAGCCATCCTAGGCTTTTGTCTTACAAATGGCTTGATGGTGGCCAACACATAGTTCAGCAAGACAGGGTCAGTCACAAGATGACATATAATAGTGGCTAACATGCAACTCTGGTAGACTTCCACCTAGTAAGGAATGAGCATTTGGGGTAGAATTAGTGATAGCAAAGCCATCTCCATTGAATGATTTAGCCCACAGCATAAACCATTGCTTGCCACAATTTACTGCAAGAGATGGTCAGAGAAGGCTCTAAGGTCAACAGAAACCAGGTTGCAGACTTGGACATTGACTGGAGAGAAAGCACAAGAGTTAAAGGAAACTTTCAGGGGTCTATCACTTCAGGAAAAAAGAGCAAATATGTAGTAATATAAAAGAATGACAGTTCTTCACAACAACATGTGTAATGACTATAGAACAGTTATGTGGCCAAGCCAGGTATTGAAGTAAGGTACATAAGGAAAGGTGGTGGTGGAATGCAGAAGTGCAAGAAATAATCAAAAGAACGAAGGGGTTCAGATAGAAAAGATAGACCAGGCTAACAACAAATATTGCTTTGCTGACAAAGAGACCAAAAGAGCAGTTGCAAAACCAAAGAACAAGGCATCAGAGGCACTCTATCAGCTTCTGGAAAGTGACTCAGCAGATGAGACAAAAACATTTTTTTCTATCATGTTGCAAGGCAAAGGCAGAAAGATAAAGATGATAGTCATCGGACACTCTATATAAGAGATACCTGCAATAACCTACTCACCATTTCATGGGACATCAAAGGCAGATGGAAAGAATATTTCTATCAGTGTCTGAATGAAGAAAACCCCTCAGAAGCTGTACTGCCCCAGACAAAGCCTATGATGAAAGAAGAAGAGAAGTGCTTCCTAGAAGAAGTAAGAAGAGCACTAAGGAAAATGAAGTCAGGGAGAGCAGTAGGGTAGATAAAATTACAGCAAATATAATCAAGATTGTGGGTGAGGTATGGGAGAAATAATGCCAGAGGGTACTCATAGCAGTATAGAAGGAATGGAGTATCCCAAATGAATGGAGAATAAGCATTCTAGTGCCCGTGTATAAGAACAAAGATGACATTCATAATTCTAGGCAGTACATCTGTATCCAACTCTTGTTAAGCTGCATATTCTGGACAGGGTGACTGATAAGCAAATGCATAGGGTAACAGAAAGTAAGATGGGAGATGCACAGTTCAAATTTAGATCAGGCTGCAGAACAACCAGGACAATGTTTACAGGGAGACAGATAGTTGAGAATAAGCTAGAAATGTGGAAAGATTCCAAATGGGCATTCCTAGACTTGTAGAAAGCATATGGCAAGGTCCCAAGAAATCTGATCTGGGCACTTGTGTAATGGTTCAAAGCCCCAGAAGCAATGGTAGAATTAGTACACGCTATGGGTACAAGGAACCAACATCACAAGTATGGACAGTGATCTGACTCATAAAGGGGTTCCCAGTGGGAGTGGGTGTGCATCAGAGTTCAGCTCTGAACCCACTACTGTTCATACTGATGATAGACTACACTAACAAGCAGGTCACAGGGGACAGATCAAAAATGCTCCTGTATGCAGACAATGTGTGCATCACAGGCAGACTCTGAACAAGAACTTCAGCAAATGACGGGAATGTTCTGCAAAACTGAAGGCACATGGAATGAAACTGAGTACAGATAAAACAGGTATAATGACAGCAAATGAGGTTAAATAAAAAAAAAGCTGAAAACAGCTTCAAATATCTGGGGGGGTGGCTGAGGAGAATGGAAGTCTGAATGAAGAGGTCAACGGTAGAATCAGAGGGGCTACAGCCAACTGGCACAGAGTATTGGGTAGTATGTGAAAGAAAAATGCGAAATAAGCTGAAAGTAAGGTGTATAAAACAGTAATGTGACCAGTACTACTATATGGTATGGAAACCTTGGCAGTAAAGGCAGACCAGCTGAGGAAACTAGAGGTGACAGAGATGAAGTGCCTGAGATGGGTGGTGGGATGCACATTGTGGGACAGATGAAGTAATGAGGACATCAGGCAGAAGCCAAAGTACCTCCAATAGCAGAGGGGTCAAAGAGAACAGATTATGGTGGTTTGGGCACATGTGCAGGAAAGAAGAATACAATCTGGTGAAGAAGATTTGAGACATGCATGAAGAAGGTATGAGGAAATGAGGGTGTCCAGCAAAGAGATGGGTGAATTGTGTCAAAGAAGACTTGTGACAGTCAAGTGTGGCAGTTGAAGAAGACAGGAGAGTGGCATTGAATTGAGAGAGATGGTGATAGTTGACATGACACCCCAACCAAATGTAAACCAAAGGTAAAAAGGTGGGGTGATGATGTTAGGCTCTTTAAGTGGAAGGGACTGGTTCTTAGAGTTTTGGAGCTAGAAAAAAGAAGCAGTGATTTATGAACTATAGTTTTGTTTTGGGGGCCTGATGACTGGTCTGGAGTAGGTTTTCCTTTATGGTTGTTGATAGGAATTTTTTTTTGTAGTGTTGGTGGGTTTAGCAGCAAGGAAGAATAAAGTTTCTGATTACAGTAGTTTAAATAATTAACTCCCTAGCTAGAGTTCAGCCTTTTGTTTGCTGGGTAGCCATTTGCTTTGCTAATTAATTGACAGTGACATACTTGCTTTGGGGGAGATGGTGATAAATAGACATACCTTGTCAGAGCTGGATCCAGCACTAGGGAACCTAGGCAGCTGCCTAGGGCCCAGTGCTGTCTGGGGTCCCAGCCATACAAAATTAATTAAAAAAACAGATAACTGCCTTACAACGTTAAGTACCCAAATGAAGAGTGAACTAATACTGGTGGTGTTTTAAAAATCCATGGTTCTGTGCAACAGCTCCTGCCACTTTTATTGGCAGTTTTAACTATTAAGCCAAAGAGCATGCAGTCACCATAAATAACTTTGCAGGAACAACTGATATGAGAAGTGCACTGTTTCTCATGCTGTCTGTTTCCAATGTGAGAGTGTTTTGCTTTGTTTTGTTTAGTGAATGGTTGTCATTTTTTTTTAAATTTGAAAAAAAAATTTAAATGAACTCAAAATCTCTGTGTTAATTGTAAAAGTAAAGAAGAAAATAGTATGTACTTTGACAGGTTTGAACAGTGTTTATGGTAATTGGGGAAAGACAGCCAAGTAATGTGATATTGATATTGATGGGTCTATATTATAACATCAAAATCTACAAAGATTGAATGTTATAATATCGAACCCTAAACACCAAAATCCGCAAACATCGAACAATCGCTATTCTGAGAAACATACACACAACACAAACACACACAAAAAACAGCAATCTACACACACATACACTTAAAATCCTACACCTAAACCTAAACTAAACTTTACACACACTACTAGCCATCCACTTACCTTAACCCAACCCTAACCCTAAGGTCTGTCACTATCACACACTCACCTCACCCGCGCCCTAACCCTAACTCACCTAACCTGCCCCCTAACCCTAATATACACACAACCACACACTTACCTGACCCGCGCCCTAACCCTAACTCACCTAACTCACCCCCTAACCCTAATCTACACACAATCGCACACTTACCTGACCCATGCCCTAACCCTAACATCAACACAACCACACACTTACCTGACCCGCTCCCTAATGCTAACTCACCTAACCCGTCCCCTAACCCTAACCTACACACAATCGCACACTTACCTGAACCCGACCCATAATGTTCCAACATATCGAATGCTGAAAACAGTGAAGCCACAGCAACGGCCCACCAAATTCTTTCCCTGGGAAAGAATTTGGTGTCCTGCACCTCCGCTGTTTTCAGCATTCGACAAAACTGGTTCGATATTATAACATTCGAACTTTATAAAATTCATTGTTATACTATAGACCCGATATTGATATGGCTGGCAGTGGCTTGATTCAGTCTTACCAGCT
Organism: Protopterus annectens; assembly: GCF_019279795.1. Taxonomy (NCBI): domain Eukaryota; kingdom Metazoa; phylum Chordata; order Ceratodontiformes; family Protopteridae; genus Protopterus; species Protopterus annectens. Next base: position 375,361,398 of record NC_056725.1, on the reverse strand, counting down.
ATTCAAGTAGGTCAGACCTGTATTGAATGATGTCAGAAGGGATAACTATTCTTGATGACAGAGAAGACATATGGAGGTCAAACATGAGATGTAGGTTTTCTGCAAGCATGTAACCCCCCCCCCAAAAAAAAATATATGCTGTGTGTAGTAATATTTCTGATTTTTGTATGACTTTTGGGGTGTTGAACAAAAGCTGCAGCAGCATTTATATTGTCTGTGATTGTTTTGCTTTATTCTTTGGACTAAAGAATGAGTTAATTCGTATATAGTTTAACCATGTTCCATTTTTAGTAATAAATCTTTGCAGTACCTTCTTTACAGCCTCCACCAGCTGCAAAAGGATAGACATTTGTCAGGTCATATAGTTTACATTATTTAGAGTGATGATCAGAGTAGTCAGACATTCAACATGAAATATGTAGTCATTGTTGCATATTGCTATGATACAGTCTCTATAAGACTGTATTGTAGAAAATGTTTGCATTTAGTTAAAAAGGAGGTTACTCTGGCAGTTAGAACAGTGGACCAAAGCTCCAACGTATTAATGAGCTGCTTCTTGTGGCAAGGGTATGAGGATTGAATCTTTCCACCTTCAGTTACCTGCTGTGTGACAATGAGCAAATCACTTAACTACACAGTGATTTTGAACAGCTATGAATATGGGCTAAGCTTCTTAATGGTCTCTTAGATTGTACACTTAGTAACTATGAACCTGTTGCTATTGTTTGCCAGCCATCCCATGTTGCGTAGCTGATCTAGTTCAGGAAATGTTATAGTGGTTTTACCAGTACACCATTTGTACTGTAATATGGCAACTTATTCTTCAAGGGCAGGAGATACTGCATTTGTAGATGAAGCAATAAAATGCAAAGTTGTTTGCCTGCAGCAGCCTCTGCACTGCTAGAAGTTTGCTTTAATGTGGGATTACTCAGATGGCATTAACTTCTGCAGATATTGTACATACTGATTTAACATATGTTATCAGGTGGTTAGGGTTTCTTGTTATCTCATAAATAATCTTCTGTTCAACTGGTGCTACATCTAACTGGATCCTTTGGTATGATGACAACGATATTTATACAGTTTCATGTAGTTCATCCACTGCTACCAATAAAGTACACATAATTTAGTTCTTCATAACAATAAGAAGTGTACACCAGCAACAAAGTGGATATAACTGCTGATAGGCTCTGTGGATGAAAATACCTTCTGGTCTTATCTGATCATTTTTAAACTGTCTTTAATCTGGATTTGCAGGAGTGCTGTGTACTCATGTGTGTGCGTGAATTAAGTAGGAATATTTTGGCTACTGTGTGATTTTGTGAAATAAACTTGAAATATGTGACTTTGGTTATTTTTAATTTTTTTTTTACACAGACATCTAAGGAAGATACAGTCATCAATGTAGCTATAATTGCTGGGTTTGGGGAATGTCTGTAGATAAAAAATGACTGACCTTGCTGAGCTGATAGTATTAAAAAGTCATTAGCCTGTCTTTACAAGACCATTCTGCATTTGTGTAAAGCAAATTGGAGTACTTGACTGTGGCTATTTTATCAGAATCAGACATGAGATATGTACACAGCCAAATTACTGGCCATTATTGTTGAGTACAGATACTGTTGCATTATAATGAAAGCAGCCTGAGTGGCCTTAATATTTGAAATATCCTGAAATGGGTTCTTTTGTCATTATTGTTTCATACATTTTGTTTCACAGCTTACCGAAAAAATGTTCAAAACGACTATTTTAAAATACTGTCTAACAAATGTTGCAGTATTAAACAAGAAATGTAATTTAAAAAAATCAGGAAGGTGAATCAAGGAACTCAATAGTTTATGCATGGTCCTAAAAATGTGTGCAGGGGCCCATGGTTTGAAAACAGTCTGGGGACCAAAGTACACTTAATCTGCCACTGGCCCAGAAACATTCTTTAATGAATATGAGTTTCAATTGCATTTTTCAGTGAATGCAAGTTTCAAAGGAAGGGAAGTTTACTGTTGCTCAGGCTAAGTCTATTTTCAGTGCATGACTGTTTTGTTTTGTTTTGTTTAGCAAATGGCTATCAGTATTTGTGCTATAAAATTTGAAATAAAAGTTTTAAATTAAATGGCTGCAGGGGGGAGTGATCCATTACCGTTCCTGGGGCCCCTTTAGACCATGATCCATCCCTGTATCTTGTTGGGAATGTCTTGTAGACATTTTGTATTTGCATTTGTGCTGCTGTGATTGAAGGAAGACCATATCTGAGTTAAGCAAAACGGACTCCGTGGGCTTTGGTGGAGTGGTAGGAGGCTTACTATAATAACCTGAGATATGACTAGACATGATGGGATTCTGTAACAAACTTCAAAAATCTATCAGGAGAATGCATGTGAGATCTCTGATAAAACCACCTAAAGGAAGTGAAGTAAATGTTTGTACCCAGTAAGACAACTATATTGTCTACAGCAGGTTAACAAGAAAATAAGTACTGATACTCAGATGCACCCTGAAAAAAGAGTAATGATAAAAATATTATTTTACATAACACTCATTTACTCGCCTCACAGTCAGACGCTGTCCTGTTCGATTCTCAGCTAGAGCGTCGTCTGCGTGGAGGCATGCGTGAATGGGCGTACCTTCGTTGGAGGTTGTGCGTCAGGGCTGGTAACTCGGCACATAAAAATCAACTACCAATCATTAGTGTACCGGAGTTCTGCTGTGGCGACCCCTAACCGGGAAAAGCCGAAAGACACAACAACAAGTCATTTACTAACCCCACACAGTACATTTTCCATTTTCCATTTTCCAAAAATGATATACAATTAATATAGCTGTCACCACTGTCAACATCTGCCATTAAACGTGGAATCTTAAATCCATAGGGGCTCATACCTGTTTGTACTAAGGATCTATCCAGTTTGTATGATCCATTTAAGCCTTTTTGTTGTGCAGTTTATTCTGATAAATTATTTACTGCAACAACTTTGTGCTGTGGTGTTGTTGCTCTGCTCATATGTAAAGACATAACCAGATTTTATACTGCATAACCACAGCTTTATTTACTTTGTAATTTATCATAGTGATTATAAGATATCCATGGGACTCCCTTACCTTGAATGAGTTTCACTTCATGCTATTTAAGATCTCTATGTATGACATCGTATTCATAATAAAATATACGTTGCTTAAATTTGTGAGAAATGCTACAGATCTACCAGTTTCACTTTCTTTGCTGTGCAGTTAGATTACTTTGAGGTAGTCTGATATAATACAGAAGATGTAAGCACTTGAAACAGGGTAAAAGTCTTTTAATGCTGTTTTCTTGCTGATAACAGCATGTTTATTTTGTATATGAAAAACATGTGGCCACTGGCAAAAATGAAAATGTATGAGATAATTATAATTTTCTTAATCATGATAAAAATAGAAATGCAGGAAAGCCAGGTCACTGCCTTAGACAAAACATGTATAAAAACATACTGAAAAGTTGGAACTGATCATTACAATATACCATGTCTTTCTGCCCTACAAGCATATTTTTGCAGCGTGACTGCTGAGATTGTAGCCTATGAGAGAAGTATATGAATAAAACGCAAGAATACTTATATGCTTACTTCTTGCAGAAACCGTCAAACCATTTTACATTCTGTGCACTACCATTTGTTAAACGGACCTCTAATTTTATGACTGATCAAAAACTTGAAGTACCCTTTGAAATGAAGAGAAAGAGAAAGAGGTAGATTTTTATGATAAGAATAGAATGAGGCACCAAAGTTACACACTGAAACTATCCACAGTAACTTTATTTAGAAAAGAACAGTAGGTGAGCGCTTTCACAACTCAGTGTTGCTTCATCAGATTTTTATGATGCCTGGATCAGAAACAAGCTAGTATCACTAAAATACAAAAAAAAAAAAAAAATCTTACCAGTTTAGTAATTTGAATAAAAATGGAAATTGTTGTACTTGATAGGAATTGTAGGCATTGCTCAATCTGTAAGACATTTTTGACAAGAGTGTGAAACATTACGATAACCTGCATAACTCGCCAAAATGAATGCACTTTGGCATATTAACACATAAAACATATAGTGCTCACTTGCAGTTGTAGTTATCTTACCAAATGTTTACATATTAACTATCAGAGACAGCCTAGTTATTTTGTACATCTAGAATTATACTATTCCTGCCTTGACTAGAAAACGTCAATCTACTGCTCACTGCAAGTGCCTTCTCAATTGATGGCTCTAATCTAGACATATTACTTAATATCTTATCCAAAATGCTGAGTGCATACAAAACTTTAATGAAAACAAAGACTTTGGCTACTAAGAATGAAAATTAGTAGCAGAGTTTCAGTTTACTAACTTCAAACTTTAATGGTCACCTTTTGGTTTTTACAGTAGCCTAGATCCTTTCTATCAGTTACTTACCCAGAGTCCTTGTGACGCTGGATTAATAATTGATATTTGTACAGATTTCATGTCTAAGTATTAAACATATAAATACAGAATTCTGTTTGGAAAGAGCAGCTCTGATGTTCCATTGGACAAATAATATATGTCA